>NW_010950569.1:0-230 GCF_000633955.1 Camelina sativa
AGAAACTCGGTGAAGCGGGAAGCGGAATCGACCGGAGATCGCAGCAGAAGAAGAGAAGCCGATGAGCCGTCGTCGTCGGCGGAGAGACCTAAGATCGTGAAAAAGGAGAAGCAGAATAAAAGCGTAACTTCTTCAGTACCACGGTCTCAAGAGCCGCCGATTCAGGAGGGGGAAGAACAAGGAATTGATGATCGTAGAGCTATAAGATCTCAATACCTAGCTCTTACCCA
>NW_010950570.1:0-230 GCF_000633955.1 Camelina sativa
AGATCCCCGACCATCATATGCGCCTTGCCTGGTGGAGATGTCGACGGCGTACGACGGTTTCCTCTTCTTGGTATCGAATTCCTGTACCAGAGACTTCAAGCTCCCAGGGTTCGTCTTTTACGCCGCAAATCTTGTTTCAAACCCCCAATCACATCCCCTCCCTTCACCGGAGATGCTCGAGCTTTTGAATCAGACATCCGCTCAACCCGGCCGCCGTGTGACCCCTAATC
>NW_010950571.1:0-230 GCF_000633955.1 Camelina sativa
GATTAGCGCCCAGATTTTGAAGAATCAAAAAATTACCCAGGTTAAAAATAACCAGTGAAGTGATCTGCAGAACCAGGAATGAGATTCCTATTTTTAATCTTTCTTTTGGCAAATGGAATTCGTTGAATCGCACAAGAAAGGACGGTGAAATTTTTAAAATCCTGAGGGAAACCAGGAATGTGAGGCCAAGCACGAACAGATAGCTTGCCGACCAGTACAAAGAAAGAGAC
>NW_010950572.1:0-230 GCF_000633955.1 Camelina sativa
ATTTCACTATAATCTTTGTTCTCAACATATATAAAGATTCCATTTTAACTAAAAAAAGAATATTTATATATTATCAAACACCTCTTGGCTTTTCCAATTTCAATTACTTTAGGGTCATCAATTATGAAGTTTGTTGATTCTAAAACAAAAAGAAGAGAGAAGAAACAAAACCAAGCATGAACTATGGCCCTAGATATTTTTTTATTTTTCTTTTGGCCCTCTTCGTTTCT
>NW_010950573.1:0-230 GCF_000633955.1 Camelina sativa
GAACAGAAGGGCCTGCGGGTAATAACGGAAGAGAGGCACCATGACTAGCAGATTGAGATTCAATACTAGGAAATAAAGACCAAGGAGAAAGTTCTGATGTTCTCGATGGAATATTTAGTGAGGCACTCTGAGGAGGAATCCATGAGGGACTAGGCTGTGGCACATGAATATCTGAACTCGGTCCTGCTCGAGGA
The DNA here is from genome assembly GCF_000633955.1 of Camelina sativa. Lineage (NCBI taxonomy): Eukaryota > Viridiplantae > Streptophyta > Magnoliopsida > Brassicales > Brassicaceae > Camelina > Camelina sativa. The sequence goes on from NW_010950573.1 coordinate 195, forward strand.
ACAAATGGAGGATCTATAGATGAACCAGGGTATCCA
>NW_010950574.1:0-230 GCF_000633955.1 Camelina sativa
AAAGCTTATGTGATTATTTTCCTTGTAGTGATACGAACAAACTCATTTCCCAACTCTAATGGTTTGGCTTCATCAGGTATCTTGTTATTGTCCAGTTGCTTTTGGTCATTCTAAGAGAAACTATTGAGTTTCTGTTCAGAAAAATTTGTGAAATCGATTTTATTTACGTGTTTATATATTCCCTAACATAAGTTGTATATGTGTTTCAGTGATCGAGACATCAAAAAATG
>NW_010950575.1:0-230 GCF_000633955.1 Camelina sativa
ATTGTTGAAGTCTTTGAGGCTATGGTTTGTGATCCACATGGAGAGACTACCCAATACACTGTTTTTGTAGAGTTGTTACGACAAATAGCTGCTCTACGTCGTCGTTTATTTTCACTCTTTGCACATCCTGCGGAAAGTGTTAGGGAAATCATTGCTGTTATAATGCGTACAATAGCTGAAGAAGATGCAATTGCTGCAGAGTCAATGCGTGATGCTGCTTTGCGTGATGG
>NW_010950576.1:0-230 GCF_000633955.1 Camelina sativa
AGCGGCCACCACGCAGGCGGACTGCCTGTATGTGGTTGGTGGCCTGTACGGCAACCCGTTTGCCCTGACTGAAATTGAGCGAATGGCGAAGGCCGAAGGTGCACGCATTTGCTTCAATGGCGACTTTAACTGGTTCAATGTGGATCTTGATGGCTTTCAGCAGATCAATCGCACAGTGCTGCAGCATGACGCAACGGCGGGCAACGTTGAAGCCGAGCTGGCAGAGCCAC
>NW_010950577.1:0-230 GCF_000633955.1 Camelina sativa
ATAACTGTTATGCATTTTAGTTAGAAGTAAGAGTTGATGTGGTATGATGTATATAATCGCAGGTACGCGAGAGCATCAGGCCTTTTGCCTATTGTAGATGAAGACAAGGCAAGAACAGCTTTGGAGAAAGTTTACAACTTCAATGTGATGAAGATTAAAGATGGGAAACGTGGGGCTGTAAACGGTATGCATCCCAGTGGGAAAGTTGATACAGCGTCTATGCAATCACG
>NW_010950578.1:0-230 GCF_000633955.1 Camelina sativa
TTGCGCAGTGGTCTACAGTTTATAGAGAACATACCTGATGATGAAGCCTTGTTCACTCTTATCATGGAGATACACCGGAGGCGAGATGCGATGGCCATGCACATGCTCATGTTGGACCAACATCTTCACTGTCCAACTTTTGGTACCCATCGTATAGTGTCCCATATAACTGCCAATGTTTCTGTTGAAGCTATGGCACACTTTCGACATTCACCAATTACGTATCCAAG
>NW_010950579.1:0-230 GCF_000633955.1 Camelina sativa
AGGTCTGACTCAATCACAGCTTCAAGTCCATTCTTCCCAAGCTTGATACGTGATGCAAAGAAAGGAAGATCAGTAAGAGTCGACTCCACATACGAACACTCGTAGACATCCCCGTCTCCATCAAGAGCACGGAGAGACGACTCAACAAATCTTGCAGCAGCATATGCCATTGACAAAGTAGCCGAACCTGCACCTGCCTTAGCATCCACGACCTCAGTTCCAGCGTTCTG
>NW_010950580.1:0-230 GCF_000633955.1 Camelina sativa
GATTTAACAAAAGACACATGATTATTTTGTCTTCTTCAATGTGGATACTAATTTTATGTGTATATATATCTTGTATAATATAAACTTTAAAAACACAATCGAAACAAAAGAAAAACAAAAATAAATGATTTGGAATCCTATGCATATGCAACAAATCTGAGGACTACGTGGATTTGCCAAAATGAAAACACATTCATTCTTATCAATTAGGTTCGTTTTCTTCGTTACCA
>NW_010950581.1:0-230 GCF_000633955.1 Camelina sativa
TGGGGAAAGAGTTGTCATGGGTATGTACTGAGGAATGGTTTTGACAGTTGGGACAACGTGTGTAATGCGTTGATTGATATGTATATGAAATGTCATAGGCAAGATACTGCGTTTAGGATCTTTGATCGGATGTCGAACAAGACAGTGGTTACATGGAACTCGATAGTCTCTGGCTATATAGAGAATGGTGAGGTGGATGCAGCTCTGGAAACATTTAAAACCATGCCTGA
>NW_010950582.1:0-230 GCF_000633955.1 Camelina sativa
ATCTTCTATCGGAAAAAGCTTCCGTCCGGCCGATTTCTGACGCCGGCGATACTCTCTCTCTCCTCTGTCTTTATCTTGTTTTGTTTCTCTCTCTGTCTCTGTTTACTTCTTTCCGGTGGTCAAATGAGTGAGAAAGATCTTTAGTTGTAAAAGAGAGGGGGAGGGGGAATAGAATTTGAAAGGAAAAGGATAATGCTTTGCCGGAAAAACTCAAGCTTTGTGGATAGAGG
>NW_010950583.1:0-230 GCF_000633955.1 Camelina sativa
CCTGCTTTGCATGAGATTCTGATTCCAAAAGAAACATCATATCATATATACACTCACTTCTTTATCATATCACTATTTCACCTCAACAACAACATAGCCGTTCTCTTTTTAAATTAGAGCCACATCACCTCGGTGTTTTTGCTTTTTGCTTCAAACCACCGTCCTCTTTACCGATTTCCGTCTTCTCTCAAGTTTTTCTAGTCACTTCTCTGATGCCACATGCCCGGATC
>NW_010950584.1:0-230 GCF_000633955.1 Camelina sativa
CCATGCTCAACCTCGGGTTGAGGTGGGTATTGACTCGACTCAGCCGTTAACCTCGACGTACTCTCTGCTTCATCCATAAGAATCAAAGCCTCCGGGTACCTATCATGCTCATAGGATGAGCTCCACAGTAGAAGCATATATGATTAATACTTTCATTAATATTTAAGATGAACTAACAATCTAATTAAGTTGGTTAATACAATAGCCGAGTTACTAGAAATTAAAATACA
>NW_010950585.1:0-230 GCF_000633955.1 Camelina sativa
AAAAACAAGCTTCCTGGACCTGGAAAACTATCCTCAACCTCAGACCCTGGCCCACAACTTCATTCGCAGTCACCTTGGGAACGGTGAACTTATCAGTTTTTGGTTTAATTGGTGGACTCCCTTTGGCCCTCTAATCGACTTTATGGGGCCTACAGGACCGTCTCAGACAGGGATTCCGTTAACTGCAACAGCCTCCAATGCTTGCTCTGATGTTGGATGGGCTCTTCGAC
>NW_010950586.1:0-230 GCF_000633955.1 Camelina sativa
AGATACATAAGTTCACGAGAAGCCTTCATGGCAGGGTAAACTAATCGTTGCGACGATGTTGGAAGAAGTTCATTGGAGATGGACAGGGTTGCTAGAGTCATGGTTTTGGTAAGCTTGTTGGAGCGAATAAGTCCAGTGGGTTGAGTTGGCGGCATACAAAGCATTTGATGTATTTGATACGGCGAATCGGAATATGCGAACGTATGGTACTTTTTTGTTTTATTACGCTC
>NW_010950587.1:0-230 GCF_000633955.1 Camelina sativa
GTATTCCAAAAATTTAAAAGTGAATTATTTTTTGGGAGAATTTCAAAAATATCTCTTTTGTAATACCATTTTTCAAAAATAGTCTCTATTTCAAACTTTACCAAAAAACCATTAAAAATTTGTGTGTAATCCTATAAATATATACACAAATTACATTTATATGTGTGTAAATTTTTTTAAATCTTTTATAAATACAGTATAAATACCTTTTAAAAACTGTTTAAAAATCT
>NW_010950588.1:0-230 GCF_000633955.1 Camelina sativa
CCAGTCTGCTTCCACCGGAATGTTTGACCCGTCGGAAAAGTTAACGGTAGAGTCAGCTCCGTGTGGGTGAGTTTTAACGGGAACCATTTTGGTGCTCCTGTTCTGTGTAGCTTCTGTTTCAGAATCGGTGTGACCGGCGGAGACAGAGGTGGTTTCGTGGTGGTGGAGATCGACGGCGAAGAAGATGTTGCACGAGGTCTCTTCATCGCCGTTGCTCGTTAACGGAACCA
>NW_010950589.1:0-230 GCF_000633955.1 Camelina sativa
CAGGCTTGTCTCAAAAATATTAAGTGCCTAGTAGTCCGCTCAAAGGTTAGTATAATTAGTAAGGGAGCTAAACTAAAAGCAGCTGAAAAACAAAAGCAATAGACTACAAAAGGATTATGGAAATCACTTACAGGAACCCATGTCCCAACCAATATTTCAGCTCCAGCAGCAGCAAGTGATTTTGCTATGGCCCAACCATATCCATTATCATCAGCTATACCAGCAATGAA
>NW_010950590.1:0-230 GCF_000633955.1 Camelina sativa
GCAATGGCGTTGTGGGAGAAAATGAAGAAAGAGAACCTCTTTCCAGATTCTCAGACTTATACTGAAGTTATTAGAGGGTTTCTGAGAGATGGATGTCCCGCTGATGCCATGAATGTGTATGAGGACATGTTGAAGTCCCCGGATCCGCCGGAAGAGCTGCCGTTTAGGGTTTTGTTGAAAGGGCTTCTGCCGCATCCGCTTCTTAGAAACAAAGTGAAGAAAGATTTCGA
>NW_010950591.1:0-230 GCF_000633955.1 Camelina sativa
AAGGAAATCATGGGGTTTCCTATCACCCTGCACACTCATTACCGGTCTACCAGTCCTACAATGTCAATGGTATGGGTGGTATGCCATCTCAGTCACGAACTTCTGAAGCTGTGTTTCCACCCAAAAGTGATACTGTTTCGTCATCTGGAGTTATTGCTGATGGTCTGGGCGTCCAATCTTCAATAGCAAGAAAAAATCCAATCAGTAGAGCCTTTAGGCATCTTGGCCCT
>NW_010950592.1:0-229 GCF_000633955.1 Camelina sativa
CCCTTAGCAGCTACAAACAATCCACCAACCCGAACCAGAGGAAGACAGTATTCAGCTGAAAAAATCATAACAAACAACTTAGATTCACTCTGACCACTAGCACTACCATGCTTGAACTTGTAACAAAAATACCTAAAACTCTCATCTCCGCAACAGCTCTTGCAATAGCCAAATCAAACTTCTCTCTATACATAACATCGTGCCCACAACTCTGTTCTATAACAAAAGT
>NW_010950593.1:0-229 GCF_000633955.1 Camelina sativa
GGTGGGCTTGCTGACAAGAACCGTGTTGCAACCTGTAATAACCACAACACACGTAGGGGCAGTCTCAGTAAAACCTTAGTCTCATCTAAAATTCTGTTTATAATTTTCTCTTTATGGCATTGAGGATTGTAACCTGAACATGCATGATGAAGAACGCCGTGGTTGCCATTAAACCCAAGTGTACGATAAATGGGAAGACATCAGCTGAAAAGTATCCCGATTTTTCTGG
>NW_010950594.1:0-229 GCF_000633955.1 Camelina sativa
AATTCACCTTGAACACCTTTAGAAGATCCGTTAACATTCGTCTAACGGCGGGAGAGCAATTGCTCTGTAACAGTAACAGAATCTTCGTAACTCCGTTAGCACTCGTAACGGCTTCCAATGCTTTATCCTCTTTGAAAAGATAAGAAACACTCCACAGCACCGTCACGGCGTGCTCCGTCGCCGCCGTCGACACTTTCATCAGCTTTTTAACAACCGTTTTCAAACACTC
>NW_010950595.1:0-229 GCF_000633955.1 Camelina sativa
GCAAAAAAGCATGGCTATCTTTTGCTTTATTTGTTTCTTTATACGAGCGTTAGGCATGGAAACATAGGTCACTATCTTCTGGTCTTGGATTAGTTATAAGTTTCTAATGTGTCATCAAAAGTTTGCTTGGATGGCTAAATTTAGTAACATTTGTTCAAAACTTAGGAGATAACTCGTTGTGCTAGCTTTCTTAAGTATTTGAGTTTCACACTCATTTATTTCCTCTGAT
>NW_010950596.1:0-229 GCF_000633955.1 Camelina sativa
CTCCAGTAAAGGGTTTCGATTTCTAGCGGAGAGAGTTGACTCTTTTTACCACATTTCTTGAGATAATTCTTCTCAAAGCTCCTAGCTTTGGCCTCGAACTCACCAAAACTGTAATGCTCTCCGCTCTGCCACACGGGTCTCTGCACCGGACGCTGCTTCCTAGGGCAAAACCCGATCTGCTGTTGACGCGTGGCGAATGTTGGACCACCGTCATAATCGCACGAACTCT
>NW_010950597.1:0-229 GCF_000633955.1 Camelina sativa
ATGCTAGAAGTACCTGCTCAAACTCAGTGGCCCACCCATTCACACCATGTTGCTGCTCAAAAGACTGGACCCATGAATCAGGACCACCATGATACGTCCCATGTTGGTTAAATTCATCCCCCCAACTGTCAGCAGGATGTAAGTTAGGTTTCACAACAGCTTGAGACTCATTCCAGTAATTATCTAGCTCCTGAAATCTCCCGGGAACATGACCTCTAGCTTGTATACC
>NW_010950598.1:0-229 GCF_000633955.1 Camelina sativa
AAATCAGGTGACAATGATAGTAACCGTTACAAAGACGAGGTTGACCCTTTCTCGATACCTTCAGATTACACATGGGTCGATTCAGCTGAGAAGAAACGTCGAATGAAAGCTAAGAAAGCTAAGAGCAAGAGGAAGAAACAGGCGGCAACAAAAGCCGCTGCTGCTAGTGACTCGAGTACCCGTTCAAATCAAGTAGCCGAAGAATGATGAGTCCTGAGTAACCGAATCA
>NW_010950599.1:0-229 GCF_000633955.1 Camelina sativa
TTTAAGGAAAACAAAATAAACATAAATAACGACGGTTGCATGATTGAAGAAAACTAACCTGAATATCCAAAAACATCAAAGAATCATGTATTCAAATGACGATCATAACAATGTTCAATTCATAGAAGAAAATACAAAGAAAAATAAATGAAAAGCTGTGATTAATTGGAAAAAGCCGAAACGTAAGCAATAGAAGAAACTAATACGGCAACGATGGTGAGTGCAGGAA
>NW_010950600.1:0-229 GCF_000633955.1 Camelina sativa
AAGACTTTGAAAATAACAAAAAACTTTCTGTTTGGTGTATAATCCATACATGCATTGGTTAAATTTGATCGAAACTATACATTATAATTGATTAATTCATATTTATATTGTACTTATAGTAAATTAGACAGTCTAAGTTAAATAGCAGTTTTTACTAATCGCATGTACTGTAATAAAAATAGGAATCAGTATAAATTTCTTTTACATTTATAGATACATGATGAAACTG
>NW_010950601.1:0-229 GCF_000633955.1 Camelina sativa
CCGTCTTCTACTTCTTCTTTTGTCTTCCTCACACCAGCAAACTCGCATATAAAGGTTCCGGCTCGGATTGGATCCCAAGAACGTAAGCCCCAACCACAATTTGTCGTCTTGAACACTTCCATGTGGAGCTTCAAACCGGTTTGAACCAATCGGTTTTTGCAGTCGTTGGGGCAGGGACAAGATTCACCACACTCGTAAATCATTGGTTTACGACAAACCAAAATGGAGT
>NW_010950602.1:0-229 GCF_000633955.1 Camelina sativa
CGAGGATTATCGTCCTTCCAATCATCGAAAGCTCTAGCTTTCATCACGGCTTCTTCGTCTTCATCATCCTCTTCTTCGTCTTCTTCCTTTCTTCTCAGAGGTTTATCGTTATACCATGAGGTGGTTGCTTCTTCGATGGCTTTTTTCGTCTGCTCTTGCCAATCATTCATTATATTCATCTCTGTTAACCCAGCATCCTCTATGCACATTGTTGGCATCCTATAAACTC
>NW_010950603.1:0-229 GCF_000633955.1 Camelina sativa
CAGATCTTGGGAAAGGTTGCTTTCAATTCACCTTTGAGTATGAAGAGGACATGCAAAAGGTCTTGGACAACAGACCTTACTTCTTCGACCAATGGATGGTTATACTACAAAAGTGGGAACCAATAATCTCCGAGACTTTCCCAGCTATGATACCTTTCTGGATCGAACTACAAGGGCTCCCGAAACACTTCTGGCAACCAGAGATGCTACAAACAATTGCAGAAGAGTT
>NW_010950604.1:0-229 GCF_000633955.1 Camelina sativa
TATAATTGGTAGTTGTTTTCAGTAGTTATCCGAGACTTATTTATTGATTTACCTGCAGGCTCGAACCGCCTCTCTTTCTGAGAATATGTCTACGAGTTCATCTCAAAGATTGGCTCCTGATCATTCTGTGACTGCTGTCTCACAACCAGAAAGTTTTGATGACCAAGAGGATGAAGATATGGATGTTCCAGAAATCTTAGAAGAGATTATTGAAATGCTACTCTCTGGT
>NW_010950605.1:0-229 GCF_000633955.1 Camelina sativa
AGACAACATTTATACCCATTTTGTCCCGAAACAGGTCAATACCAATATGACATTGTTTTAAAGCAGTATAGAGCTTTGTTACTGTTTCTAGGGTTAGAATGTGTGACAATCCAATGCATTTGACTAATTATAGGAGTTCGGTTTGAAGTTGGAGTATTTGGACAAGACTTATACCCATTTTTTCCCGAAACAGGCTAAAACCGAGAAAAAACATTGATTCGAAGCAGTA
>NW_010950606.1:0-229 GCF_000633955.1 Camelina sativa
ATTGGTCACCTGATTATAGCAAATTTGGACTGTTCCTGTAATGTTTTAATAGTCCACTGGCTCTTTGGTCGGGTTATGGGCTTTCCCTCAAATATTGCATGTTTTTAGTAAACGCACGTATTATGATGTTAGGCACACTTTTGTGAAAAGTTTTTTTTTTCTTTTCTCACAATCTGTTTAAAAAAACTTATCTTCATCATAACTAATGCAAGATAAAAAAAAAAAAAAA
>NW_010950607.1:0-229 GCF_000633955.1 Camelina sativa
ATCTTTCTTTTTGAAATCAAACACAATATATAAGAAAAGTTAAAAAATACTAAAGTTATGGGATCATGAGTACATAATATTAGTCTCCATCCTCGGCCACATATCACAAAAAATTAGGGAGTAGGGAACCAAAAATAACTCATCACATGATTCAACTTATATTTTTGGTAATACTCTTAAAAATTTTCTTACCATTCGGTGACTTGTGAAACTAAAAACTGAAACTGAA
>NW_010950608.1:0-229 GCF_000633955.1 Camelina sativa
ATACATCCATCGGAAGCTGCCTATAGTTACATTGGCAACGTTCTTGATACTAAGATTCGTGGGTGGCTTAAGGGTTAAGTCATCACGATTTGTGGTCAAATTATTTTGTTTCATAATGCGACTATTTGTGGTCTTGTCGTTTTTAATCAAGTATAACTTTGGCTCTTACTGGTGCTTTAAATTTTAGCGGTATTGCACAAAGGAAATCAGTTGACAATTCCATTTGTTG
>NW_010950609.1:0-229 GCF_000633955.1 Camelina sativa
AAAAGAAAAGAGAAACAAAACTATGAGATTTTGGTAGATCTTAAGTTGGAATGCTACACCACAAGACGTCTTTGCGAATTCCGGCTTATGTATCCGTCCACTCTAAGACGGTCATGTCCTCTGTCTTCCACCGTCCATCTTGTTTTTTTTCATAATTAGTATTGTTAATACGTTTAAGTTTTGATTGTATTGATTCATCTAATTAAAATTGTTACTCTACTACATAAAC
>NW_010950610.1:0-229 GCF_000633955.1 Camelina sativa
GCATCATGCACACTTGCAGAGGATTTAACCGACGCATAACCAGAACCTCCAGCTCTTCCTGGGAATACAATTTCTGATTTAGAAGAAAATAAAAAACATTCTTAGTTATGATGAACACAGAAATAAATATGAACATGAAAGCTTCTCCACAAGTATATGAACCCAAAGAAAGACAAGGTTAACAGCAGAACATACCTTCATCTTGAGCAGAGAAGTCCAAGAAACTTCG
>NW_010950611.1:0-229 GCF_000633955.1 Camelina sativa
AGAGATGTTGTTGCAAAAGGAACAACACAATGATGCTCTCTATATAACACATGGTTGTTACTTGTTAGAGAAATGACAAAATATGATTCGGTATGATACAAATTACACAAACTATTTTAAATTAAATGTTCTAACACCCCAACTTGTTTTGAAAAAAAAACCAGATTACATAAATCTGACCATTTAAATCATGATTGTTTAATTCAATTACTTTTCCTACTATCATGCC
>NW_010950612.1:0-229 GCF_000633955.1 Camelina sativa
AATGTCATCAAACACAAGTCACCATTCCCCTCGTTTGGTGCTGCTCGATCGATGCTGCTTCTGGAGGAAGAGCGTCTCAACAAACCCTCCAAACAGGTAACTTCTGCTCCTCTTGGTACCTCTACACCTCATCTGCTGTACACCGACGCAGGTCCATCAACGCCTCCGTCATCTCATGCGACCAACAATCGCAATTCATCTCCGCAACACTTTCCTCCTCAAACCAACC
>NW_010950613.1:0-229 GCF_000633955.1 Camelina sativa
TAACCAGTGCATGGACAGGTTTCCTTGCTGGCTGCTTGCACACGCTATCAGGACCTGATCACCTTGCTGCTTTAGCTCCGCTTTCAATCGGACGCAGCAAAATGGAAAGTGCTGCTGTTGGAGCTCTTTGGGGATGTGGGCACGACGCTGGTCAAGTCATCTTTGGTTTACTGTTTCTGTTACTTAAAGACCGGCTTCACATTGAAGTATTACAAACTTGGGGTACAAG
>NW_010950614.1:0-229 GCF_000633955.1 Camelina sativa
TGATTATTTTACACACAACATTATTAGACAGAGAAAAGTCATGAAAAGCACACCAATATTTATAGTATCAAATTCAAGAATAGTTCAAGTACGAAATGTTCTAGAAACCCAAAAAATATACAGACAACGTTTGTGTTCATAAATTCCACTTACATATTGAATTTCACGGTGGTCAAATATGACTACAATACATAGTTGAGGTTTTGAAACACACAAAACACAAAGTGAT
>NW_010950615.1:0-229 GCF_000633955.1 Camelina sativa
ACGTTCCACAGATCCCAACACGGCTCTATGTATCATTACAGGTTTACCCCTCTGCGCTTCGTCCTCAGCTGCGTATTCCAATTTGAAGCGAGCCGGAAGTTGAAAATCAAGCTGATAGAGGCAACAAGAAACATACAATCAACTCCTGCACTGATTACAGCAATGGAAATGCATAGAACAGAAAAAACTAAAAAAAGTTTCAGAGCATAACCTGTAAAGTAGCACACTG
>NW_010950616.1:0-229 GCF_000633955.1 Camelina sativa
TAAGAACAAAAGCAAAACACATGAACAATATATACATTACAATCCTGTCGTGTCGTAATCCATAATAATAATATTAAATTCCTCAAAAGTGAATATAAAAATAAAAGAGGGATTATATAATTGTTTACCATCCTCAGGGTTAGAGAAATTGACGTAAGCGTAACCAAGAGAGCGACTAGTCGAATCACGACAAACCCTAACTGTCTGAACAGTAGCGACTGAACTAAAC
>NW_010950617.1:0-229 GCF_000633955.1 Camelina sativa
TATATGTATTATTCGTATTGTTACGACACCATTCGATACTCGGTGCCTCCGCCAGAGTGTGTTATTGTGACGGCTGAGAAGAACCGGTTTAGGGATACTGGACGGTTAAAGTTTGGTGGTAGTCATCCTAAGGTGCATAAAGCACGGAAGAAACGGCGACGGAATCGGTCCACGCCGGTATCGGTTGTATCAGCTGATCTATAGCATTTAAGTTAGTTGAGTTCATTGC
>NW_010950618.1:0-229 GCF_000633955.1 Camelina sativa
TATTAAAGAAACATTGTCGCGAATTCATTGGTATAACACGCCTCCATAAGCCAGCGATAGAGGGACAATCTCGTAAAACATGTAGGACTGTCTCTTCTCCTCCCTTACATACCTGACAAACTGATGTCGAACTCAAGTGTCTGCGGTGCCTCTCCACGTTTGTCATGATGGCTTGCTGGGACACCAACCATAAGAACACTTTAACTCTCTCAGGAGCAACAACTCTCCA
>NW_010950619.1:0-229 GCF_000633955.1 Camelina sativa
CGAGTAAGTCGACGAAGAAAGTCTTCTATTATCGAGTTGTCGTTCAAAGGCGGTCAAGAAACCCTTTGTTGCGTTCGAATGTCCCGTTGAAGGCTCTACTATTTTTTATTGTTGTTGCTGAAATTTGAGAAAAGTGATCAGGTCGACATCTCGGTCAAAGAACAAAGGCTAGTCGTCAACGAGCAAAGGCAGCCAGTATTGTTCAAAGGTTCTCCCGGCTCGAGTCCGG
>NW_010950620.1:0-229 GCF_000633955.1 Camelina sativa
TATCACAACCACTTTCAGTAGAGGAACTTTCTTTCCTTTTAGTCGAGTTATAGCTTTCGCTTCTTTAGATCCTGATCCTTTATTAGAGGAGATCGCTTTACTTTTTTATAAGAGCCATTGGCAGGACCAAGAAACTCTCATTCAAGGCGCCAATCATTCATAAATAATTCTTATATATGATATGCAATTCGATGATTCAATTTCTTGTGGAAAAGACTAGCGCAATGGC
>NW_010950621.1:0-229 GCF_000633955.1 Camelina sativa
ACCACGTGCATTGCACAATCCATGTTCTCAATGAGCGGCTCTTAATAAACGTCAAAGCTCCAATTTAAAATTAAACTATACTTTAACTATTTGGCCAAAGAAACATTAGTATATACAAAAATACATACATAAAGGTGATTAACACTTAACCTCTAAGCAGAGGCAGGGGACAATAATCACATGGGTCCATAGCTCATCTCTTCTGGAACTTCATTATAACAATTTTTTT
>NW_010950622.1:0-229 GCF_000633955.1 Camelina sativa
TGCTTGAACAACAATATCACGATGATCCATTTCCAAATTGAAATCTCCAGGAATCAAAGCAGCTACTTCAGATGCTGTTGGTGTGTTGTACGTCCTCCCATCCTTTTCACGACTACTAACTATCCTCATATGAAAAGTTTCATCCGGATTTGTATTGAACCTGTCTCTTGCTGATCTATAAGTGTTGACGTATGGATTCACATCATCCAACATTTTCATAATCTTTTCG
>NW_010950623.1:0-229 GCF_000633955.1 Camelina sativa
AGATGAATTCATCAAAAACTCAACAAAATTTAAAAAAATAAATGACAACATATATCTTTTTCAAAAAAAAGGTTAAATGACAACATATTGCATTACTGTATTTGTAAACGTATGAAATTGACAGAGGGTTTATAACCTTTTTAGTGGACACATGGATAGCACAAGGGTTTAGACTCTTCTAGTTTATTCTTTTTCTTCAATTTGCTTCCTCAATCTCTTCATGATCCCC
>NW_010950624.1:0-229 GCF_000633955.1 Camelina sativa
CCCGAACCCACAAAATCATAACCAACACTTTGATCGAATCACTATGTGACACGTGTATATGTCTGCTACACTAACAACATCTTTAGCGGACCGAACGCTGTCTCATCATTCCACCGTCGCTTTTTTGTATTCGTGTATGAATTTTGAACCAAATACGAAGACCATATATCAAACTAAACTAAGCTAAAATAAAATTATAATATTCCTATCTATATAAACACACACGTAC
>NW_010950625.1:0-229 GCF_000633955.1 Camelina sativa
ACGCTCCAATATATCAAGATGTTCAAGCTCCTCAGGTGGCAGAAGCTTCAAACAACCTAACACAAATCCATAAAATCTATCAATACTCATAGTTTTAACCAATCCAATAGCAACTTCAAGAAACTACACAATCAAACCTAAGAGAGTGAAACTTACGTTGTCTAACACCACCTATAACCTTAGTAGTCGGATCCAATCGATTCAAGTTTCCTTCATTTTTCTTGCTTGG
>NW_010950626.1:0-229 GCF_000633955.1 Camelina sativa
TTTTCTTTTCAGCTACAATAGTCAACGGACTAAGTCATATAGTTGCAACATCAAATGTCCATTCCTTTAATCATTTGCAAACTTTTGTCTCCTACTTTTCAAATCTCTTTCAGGCAGTAAGGATGGAAAAGAGGGCAGATCTTAGGTCAATTCTTCAGTATTTGCCTCTTGTAGCTCAGTCTTCATCGCTAGTTTGGCCGCCTTCTGTTGAAGAAGAGCTCCAAACAAT
>NW_010950627.1:0-229 GCF_000633955.1 Camelina sativa
AGCTTTAGCAATCTCTTCCAGAAAGAGAGACACTTTTTGTTAATAGTTTTGTTCTCTGTTTGATTCTCTCTCTTTGAATACATCAAAATGCATTAACCATTTGTTTGCTGTCCCATCTTTGTTTATTTTGCAATGATATTGGTCTTTCGTTTTGCTTGCCATGAACTGTATTTTTCCCTTGATAAACTGTTGCTGACTGTTTGTAGATAAGAGGCTCGATCCCGTCAAG
>NW_010950628.1:0-229 GCF_000633955.1 Camelina sativa
AAGAAACGTTTCTAATTTTAGAACCATAAGAAACGTTTCTTAGTGGACATGTGGCACGATATGAATGGTGAAATGAGATGAATGGGGTAAATTTCTTTTGGCATTTCTCTTTCATTTTCGTGTGTTCTCTTTTCATGTTGTGTGTTATGTTTTTATTTTTTTAATGTTTTGTGTTTTAATTGTAAATGTTGTATGTTATTTTATGTTTTTATTATTAAAATATGTTTCT
>NW_010950629.1:0-229 GCF_000633955.1 Camelina sativa
CTACGACGTCGTGTCAAGTTTTAAAGGCGGTTTGGTTTGGTTGCAAAATATACACGACTCATCCTACTTGGGCGGCCCAACAAGCCCAATATTAAAACTCCATTTATATCACGAGCTAGCCTACTCACCCCAACGACGCCGTTTCATTTTTAACAAGGACAAAGGTAGAGAAGAAAATGGATTGGAGGATGACCAAAAAAGAAAATACTTGAAAATGAAAATATCAAAC
>NW_010950630.1:0-229 GCF_000633955.1 Camelina sativa
TTCCTCAACTGCGACTTCAGTGAAGAGATTTGGATGCAGACGACAAGAAGACTAGGGTACAACTCTTTTGTTTTCCACACCTGGGATGCTTTTGAATCTTGGCTTGATTCCCCTGATGAAATATCAACCCAAACACTTCGCCGGGTTGTGGCTCAAGCCCTCGTGTATGCTATCTGGATGGAGCGCAACAATCGACTTCACAACCACATCTCAACCCCACCGCATATCG
>NW_010950631.1:0-229 GCF_000633955.1 Camelina sativa
TAAGTCCCTGAACCCGTTGTAGCAAAGAAAAGGCAGCCAACATCTTCAGGGGAAGAGTTATCCGTCTCACAAACCGCAGAAGCCACGGGAAGATTTGGGCAAGCCATGACACCGAGCACCACTTTGCCTTCCACAAGCAAGGCTAATCCCACGGCGTATTGCTCTCCTTTTACAAATCTAAGAATGCAGAGAAATTCATTAAACCGGTTTCTAAGGTAAAGCATTGTGA
>NW_010950632.1:0-229 GCF_000633955.1 Camelina sativa
CATCACCATCATCATCATGGTCAGTAGATAAATTTAGTCGTAGAGCTGAAGAAGAAGAAGAAGATGCACCAATTTCCCCACGTGGCACCACCCAAGACTCTTCTTGTTGGCTATAGTCATTACCACATTCCATATTCACCCCAAAGAGCCTTAGTCTCTTTCCCGCTGTAGAAGGAGGCGGAGGTAACATCACTGGCGTTAATCTCCCGGGAACCACAGGGACTGACTC
>NW_010950633.1:0-229 GCF_000633955.1 Camelina sativa
TGAACCGACCAAAAGACGTCTTCTTTGATTGGTTTCTGCATCCGTTTTTGATACTAAAGGAGCAACTGAAAGCTACAAACTTGTCCGAGGAAGAAGAAGAGTACCTCGGGAGATTAGTTTTGTTATTTGGAGATCCAGAGAGGCTAAAGAGCTCGAGTGCAATTTCCGTATCTCCTCCTCTCACCGAGCGTAAAAGAGCCGAACTTGATGCATTTGCTCGCAGGTAAAA
>NW_010950634.1:0-229 GCF_000633955.1 Camelina sativa
TCAGATGAAAAATCAACCTGCAAAAGGTAGTACCAGTTGTTAGAAGATAAGGAATACAGGTGAATGTGGTATATTTTGTACAGTACGTGCAAGCAAGAACGTTTACCATATCTTTTGAGCACAGATGGGAAAGTAGCTGAAGCAGAGCGCGTAAATCCTTGTACTTTTCGGTTTTCGCTTCATTAAGCAAGGTACTCGAGAGAGACAATGATATCTGAGGTCGAAGACA
>NW_010950635.1:0-229 GCF_000633955.1 Camelina sativa
TTTGATTATTATTTAGGAATTTAAATCAATCTATGTATTAGTTCAAATAATAAAAGCCAGCGTGCAAAATTTATCAGATTTCATTAGCAAACTGGCTAACAAAAAAAAATACTTTATTTAAAAAAGGGGGAAATTCCTCAAAAATACACAAATTACTAGATAATAACCCGCGCTGGTAGCGCGGAATTTTTTTTTTATTTTGTTATTTGTTAATATTATGTTTATGTTG
>NW_010950636.1:0-229 GCF_000633955.1 Camelina sativa
ACCATTATTGGACAAGGAGCACATGGACCTCTGCAATGAACACAACAAATAATGTCATTCCATGTGCATGAGTTGATATCTTACAATACACAATGTTTAATCAGACATAAGTTCCAAATTTGACACCAGACGGACAAAGAAAGTCCACGGAAAGCTACTACAGAACATACTGGTGACAAGGAGACTGGCATTTGTGATTCCTGCAACGGAGTCTTTTTCCACAAATCTG
>NW_010950637.1:0-229 GCF_000633955.1 Camelina sativa
TGTAAAAGTTTTCGGAATAAATATAGAAAATAAAATAAGATAGGGGTGTTTTCATCTGAGATGACCATATAGTATTTATTTATTTTGCCAAATTAAAATTTTTTTTTTGTGCCAAACAAATTTATTACATCAATTCACTTGAATAAAGGGAAATTAGTATTTCTTCTTGTACAAAGCAAAGAAGCGGACATGTTAGATTCCGTGCGACAAACCAAAAAGTATGATTTGA
>NW_010950638.1:0-229 GCF_000633955.1 Camelina sativa
AGGCGAGTATCTTTTTCATGTATTAAAGGTCCCTATTTTCCACATTTAAGTATTTCTTCTCATTTATTGGCTGAGTTATAGTAAAGTTATGGCTGAGGTATCACAACAAACAATCTGAAAGCAAACGACAGATTTATACGAATTTATGGCTGAGTTATGGTATTTAATGGAAAACCAAAGGACTCGTCGACTCATATAACGGCTGAGTTATATTGATTTATAAATCCGT
>NW_010950639.1:0-229 GCF_000633955.1 Camelina sativa
GATGGGAAAACGTAGACCAAAGCTGTTGTTTGGATCAAGATTCCCATAGAAGCCACGGTGGCTCTTGGGTTAGCCAAAAGTCCACACAAAATGATCATGAACTCGTACCACCACCACTCTAAACAAACAGACACACAAGTGGGTATGGCAAGTGAGAGCAAAGACGACCAACCTTTAAGAGAGTCAATAGTAAGTGGGGCCCATGTGTCACTATGCACGCTCGTGAAAT
>NW_010950640.1:0-229 GCF_000633955.1 Camelina sativa
GTAGTTCCAATAAATAAGGGTGTTCCAATGCAGTCAATATCCAACGGGTGAGGGGCAGACGACACAGAGACGATAGAGATAACTTGTTGATGTGAGAACTGGTGTTGGTGAGCACAAGAGCAAGTGTTTTATCTACGAAATCAGAGAAGAGATGTGAACCAGTAATGGCTTCTTCCTCGCTGGGATACACAACCACCGATTCATCAAAACAAAGGGTGTCTACAAGAAG
>NW_010950641.1:0-229 GCF_000633955.1 Camelina sativa
CCTAGACGAACCGACACGATTCCCTATAAATACGGGCGTACGGCCTGAAGAAAAAGGGATGGGAGAAAAAGCAGGAGAATTCGTGCAGCAAGTACAAAACAGCTAAGCTCGTCCAAGCAAAAGTCAACGGTTCCAAACTCATAGCTTGGAGAATCGACGAAAGATCAGCTCGTCTATTATCTTCGTCTACTTTTGTAACCCGTTCAAGTCGCGTTGTAGCCCGTCTTTT
>NW_010950642.1:0-229 GCF_000633955.1 Camelina sativa
CCATGTATGTTGAGGCTGGTAAGCTCCCATAGCAATCTCTGTGTCTCTTGTCCCTTCCATTGATCTTTGGTTTATGTTTGCAGATCCAATTACCACATACTCATCATCAACAACCATCCCTTTTGAATGAACATATATCATAAATCTTCTGCTCTTTCGACATTGTGCCTATAACACCGTTTCAAATACAACTCATCATTCAACGACGACAGAAACAGCAGTAGCAAAT
>NW_010950643.1:0-229 GCF_000633955.1 Camelina sativa
GCGCAGATGTTTTGTATTTAACGCCATTCACCCATGAATGTCTTAGGAAAAAAAAAAAAAAACTCAATGTGTTTAACTATGTTTTCCCAGTTGGAAATATTTGCATCCTTTAGTCCTTACTCATAGAGAAAGTCTTATTTTCTGTGGTGTTATTTCCTGCTCCATGTTATTTGCTGTGTATGTATCAGAGTCTCAGTCGTGTGAAGTAGAAAGCGGCTGCAGCAAGCAG
>NW_010950644.1:0-229 GCF_000633955.1 Camelina sativa
TCTTGCTATTTGCAACTTTGATATGAAGTTCACATATGTGTATGTTGGCACACCTGGAAGAGCACACGATACCAAAGTTCTTACGTATTATGCACAAGAAGACAGGTTCTTCCCGAAACCTCCTCAAGGAAAATATTTTGTTGTTGATTCTGGATATCCAAATAGGAAGGGTTATTTAGCGCCATATCGCAAAACAAGATATCATCCACATCAATGGGGTGAAGGACCA
>NW_010950645.1:0-229 GCF_000633955.1 Camelina sativa
TGCTCAAGAACGAATTTTTTCTGATAAATGTTATAGTACATATCATATGCTGTCCTCAGTATATCATCTTCATTCTGACCACTAGTTTTAGCCCTTACCGCAGCAGCATATGTTCCACAAAACTTCCCCACCGTATCTTGGATCTTAGACCATCTCTGTTTACACTGAACTGGCCCTATCTTCTCATTGCCATCAGAAAGAGGACTATCTGAAAAATACTTAGCAACCC
>NW_010950646.1:0-229 GCF_000633955.1 Camelina sativa
GAAGACAGATTCAAGTACAAGAGATCGTTCAGCCTTGTCAAGGACTTTGGCAAAGGTCCAGAAAAGGAGTTGCGACTCATATCCAAGGACTGAAGAGAAGTCAATCCACTCATAGATTCCGGAATCTCGCCGGAAAAGTTGTTACCAGCTAGAGAAAGATTCCTCAAGCTTACTGATCTACCAATCTCTTTAGGCAGTGAGGAAGAGAACAAGTTATCAGACAAATCCA
>NW_010950647.1:0-229 GCF_000633955.1 Camelina sativa
ATAATATAAGAATCATATATGAGAAGAACTTAAAACAAAGGAAAAACAACTCAGCAATAGCATGATCAAATGCCTGCACAAACCCAAAAGAGCTCATTTACTGAAACTATAGTTAACAATTTCACACAAAGTAAAAAGGGAATTCACATTTTAACCCAAAATGAACTAACAAAATGAGACAGTAAGTTAGGTTTCGATCCAATTCCAATTGAATACCCAAAATCAACAA
>NW_010950648.1:0-229 GCF_000633955.1 Camelina sativa
ACAAATAAATCAGCTGTTCTTCAAAGAAGGCTAAAACAAATCCGCAATTTCTTGTTTATTCAGTACATTTCTCTGGGAATTCCGGTGCTTAACATGGGAGATGAATGTGGTATCTCAACGAAAGGCTCGCCTTTGTTGGAATCACGGAAGTCTTTTGATTGGAACATGATAGCTTCAGCTTTCGGTACACAGATCACACAGTTCATCTCCTTCATGACTTCAGTAAGAG
>NW_010950649.1:0-229 GCF_000633955.1 Camelina sativa
CTTCTGCCAAGATCTAGTATAATTTCTCAAGCGTATGTATCATTCACTGCATAAATACGTCTTATCTTCTTCAATTATGGCCTCAACAAATGTGCACAATGATTCAAACAATTGACAAAGGTTGGGTATGATCCTTTTCGCGTTACAGAATGCAAAACCTCATAGCCTAAATATGTTTAAGTTCCATCTCTAGAAGAACTTACCGTCTGAAACTTCTGCTGAGGTTGTC
>NW_010950650.1:0-229 GCF_000633955.1 Camelina sativa
CAGCAACAGAACAAACAGCACAACACAAAACCTCGGATCTTCTACTGTAACTATTCTTCTTGGTTTGGCCATTGGCTGCGTTGGCATTTTTGCCTACAGTCGTCTAAAATAGTTGCTGTAACAGTTGGTTACTTCACTGTGAAAACCCAGGCTTTTTGAAATAGTTGCAATGATGTAAATAACATGGTTTGGGATACACACTGGACAAATTCAGTCTTGACAATGTAAG
>NW_010950651.1:0-229 GCF_000633955.1 Camelina sativa
AACGGGTTTCACCTGAACAGCAGAGGGAACCGCATGCACATCCGGGAACCCTGGAGGCGTCTTCCCCATACCACCTCCTTTCATGTTATTGGCAGCTGCTGCAGCCGCGATGGCTTTCGCTGGATCCGAAGTTGCTGTAACGGCTCCTGTGACTGGAAGACATGTGGCTGCACCAGCAGGTGCTGAACCTGACTGTTGCTGATGTCTTTGAATGTAATACCCACCAGAA
>NW_010950652.1:0-229 GCF_000633955.1 Camelina sativa
GTTGTATTGAATTTGAATCCCGAGAAAATAGTGAAGCTTACCGAGATCCTTCATTCGAAATTGTGTGTTCAGTTGAGCAAGGAGATCAGAGAGCAGTTCAGAGGAGTTTCCTGTGATAGCCATGTCATCAACATATAATAGAAGCATGATGACATTGTTACCTTTGTAACAGACAAAGAGAGATGGATCTCTCAAGCTGCAGGTGAAGCCAAACTCTAGTAGAAATTTG
>NW_010950653.1:0-229 GCF_000633955.1 Camelina sativa
TGCCACACTCAACATCATCCTCCATAGCTTCCCATTTGTAAATCTTCTCAGGTTTTCTCTTGAACAACTTGACATACAGAACGACGATTCCCATGTACATAACCTCAACGAAGAGCATGACAGACATGATCAAGCATACAGCCACCAGGAACTTGAAGACAGGTACAACAACAACAGCCCTTATTTGCTCCCACCATAGTCCAATTCGAGCAATGATATCTCCAAATGT
>NW_010950654.1:0-229 GCF_000633955.1 Camelina sativa
TCCCGTTTCAGTGCAATATGCTCCCTTTTTATCACAACTTTGCTGGTCTGTATTGCTTGTTACATTGTCCATCACCCTTTGTAAAGGCTTGAGGCCATTTTGTCCGCTAACATCAAAGTTGCCTTGCTCACAACTGTTAGTGGGAGATAATTCACCCTCTTCTCGCTCAGCCTCATGATTTCCCACTGATACATCCTCCATTATCTGATCGTTTCTGGCTGACACAAGT
>NW_010950655.1:0-229 GCF_000633955.1 Camelina sativa
GTTAGTAGTAAAGCATGATTCCATCCTAAAGCAACTTCTCTGAAAGAAAGAGATGAAGGCAAACACTGAGGGGTTTGAACATCGGGACTGCTGCAGAATCCTCTTCCCCAACTGAACAATTGTCCATCAGCTGGTCAGGCACATCGGGAGACAAGGGTTAACAAAAGATACACAGAATTCGATCAATTAGTGAATCAGTAGAACATGGGACTTGAGAGTTAACCGGATA
>NW_010950656.1:0-229 GCF_000633955.1 Camelina sativa
CATAAACAGAGATTCCATAGGGGAAATGGACAACAAGTAAAACACTTGTAAAAAAATGGTAATCTGGCTCTGATGCTTTAAAGTTGTGGGGGTGAAGTGGGAAGGTATTGTCTGGGGATCCATGCATCTTTGCTTTATGAAAAATACTATAAAGAAGAAAGAAGCTATATGTGCTGCTACCAAATTAAAACTCTCTTTTAAGTTAAGCCTATCCCAACTCCTAACTCCT
>NW_010950657.1:0-229 GCF_000633955.1 Camelina sativa
CCAATAATTCAGGCATAAGTCAACTAGGCAAGAGTACTTTTTGTATGGCACATAAGTAGATGAATGACATGAAAAAAAAACCTTTTGGGGGGGAAATAAGTTGATTCTCAATGAGAAATATTTCTAAGGTTCTCCTATATATATATGTTACCTGATTATCCATAATTCTACAGAAACCCTTGAGCACAGAACTATGATCTTGGGTACCAACATCATCATCAACTTGCGG
>NW_010950658.1:0-229 GCF_000633955.1 Camelina sativa
CCATTTTCAACGCATTGATGGGACAGTGAAGACGACAACAACAAACTGTCGTTGGAAGAAGACGTCACCGGTACCGACGACACCAGATCGGGAAGGCCCAAAAAAGGGGTACCAGAGCAGCCAACATAACAAAGGTCTGTGCCCTCAAGATCGAAGGATCTGTGATTTTGCAGAGGATGGAGCAGACAGATCTCTCCGTCGACCAAGACTTGCGGAGGAAGGAGGGGAC
>NW_010950659.1:0-229 GCF_000633955.1 Camelina sativa
AATGGAGAGAAGCTTTGGTCTATGTGGCTAATATAGCCGGCGAGTCTTCTCAAAATTGGTTAGTTGTTCTGATTTTCTTTAGTGATAATATACAAAAAAGAAACAGATTCACATGAATAAATTGCATTCTTGGCTCTCATTATGTTATTGATGTGCCTGTGCTGATTTTGTGGAATCAATCTTTTCTTCTTGATAGGGACAATGAAGCAGATATGATTGACAAGATTGC
>NW_010950660.1:0-229 GCF_000633955.1 Camelina sativa
AAAATAACAATAATAGAAGACTTGATTATAGTCTATATATCTTTATTGTTATGATTGAACAGCTGCAAAAATGTTCTCTTCTTTCCGATCGATAATGAGTTGAAAATGAGAAGTCTGTTTCTTTTTCTTTGATTTTTCAATAATATGTAACAGTATTTTAGATCCAACAAGTCTTTGTTTTCTTTTCCATACAATGTATTAGTAGCCATCATTACAAAAATTACTAATC
>NW_010950661.1:0-229 GCF_000633955.1 Camelina sativa
TCCCGACGATTTCGGTCAGCATTTCTTGAATGACAAGAACCATGCTGGGATGGTCTTCAACAATTAGCATTGATTTCACGACAACACTCCTTTCCACGAGTCAGGTGTTGTTAAGCACCCAGGTACATTTCAGCCGATTAAAACCCTGCAGCCTTGCGTTAATAATGACGGGTGATGCTCACAAAAAGCCCACCATAAACAGGGGGGCAACATTGGGCAGGTACCTAAA
>NW_010950662.1:0-229 GCF_000633955.1 Camelina sativa
TAAAAGCAAAGACATAAAAAGAGTCACAACCTTAGGATATGAGCTTTAGATGTGAAAACTACATAATTACCATTTACCAATTAGTGAGGTTCAATAAACCAGACTATAGGACAAAGTAGAAGATCATAAGAGAACTAACACATCAAAGCCTGCAACAACAGAGATCTATCTATGGTCTCATCATTAGAGGAAAAAAAAAATTTGGACCATTTCTCGATTTGTGCGTGTC
>NW_010950663.1:0-229 GCF_000633955.1 Camelina sativa
CTATTTTCTTATCACAGCTGCTAAGAGAAACAAAATGTTGGAATATACGCTATTGGATTGAAATAAACGACATTGCAAAGATGGAGCACATTGGTGTGTTAATGTAGCATTAATACTCGGCCAGATACCCTAAATAACATATGGATGTATAAGGTCCATTGTGTTTTCCTCACCCATAACATTAAAAAGCTGTTTAGTGCTTCTAAGCAATGTTTTCTTGGTTTTAGCC
>NW_010950664.1:0-229 GCF_000633955.1 Camelina sativa
CTGTTAGACTATCGACTAAGTATGTGGATGGGATTTTTATTAGTTTAATCACCAATTCCATGCTTTGATCAGCAAACTTTGAGAAACCATGAGACTTGCTTCTTTCTGAAATATGGAAACAAACTAACCTAAATGAATTTCTGCTATATCCTCAAGTTGGAGAAATATCACACACATCTTTTATAACATTACCTGCAATAAACCACAGTGGTAAGAGACTAAAACGGAC
>NW_010950665.1:0-229 GCF_000633955.1 Camelina sativa
ATCAATAATTTATTAGAATGTTTGTATATGAGTTAATTAAGTATATCATTGATCAATATTGCCAGTCGATTACCAAAGGAAAACATGATCAATAATTTATTAGAATGTTTGTAAATGATGCGTGTCCTTCATTGTTTTACTTGGCTTGACTTGCATTTTCATGTCAACACCATAAAGATGTTGACCGGTGGTACGAGAATCCTCCAGATAACTATCTACAGTTCACGCC
>NW_010950666.1:0-229 GCF_000633955.1 Camelina sativa
CATTTGATGCTACAAGCCAGCTTTTATTCACAATTAATAGGAACCGCGCATCTCCGATGGAGACTGATGATGTTAAAGGAAAGCAAGATGAAAAGGAAGATGCAGATCATGCGTGGATATATGGTCCACCGGCTAGCTATGGTAAGCTCATGGACCATTTGGTCACATCATCGTTTATCTTATCACCATTCACCAAACACTTGCTTGTTCAACCAGTAGAAAGTGGAAA
>NW_010950667.1:0-229 GCF_000633955.1 Camelina sativa
TGTCTTGGCATAGTAAACATTGTGATCACAAACATCTATTGACCCTTCATCATCGAATGAAGCAATCTTTCCTCTCAGCAATCTTTTATCCAGAAGCATAAATGAAAATTCATGGTCAATATCAATCTTTTCTTTAACTCTAGTACGACGCCATAAACTGTCTGTTACCTTTGAAATCAGTTCTGTACCATCATCCCTTTCACACTTGATGCGTTTGAGTGGGTCTATA
>NW_010950668.1:0-229 GCF_000633955.1 Camelina sativa
ACAAGTGGAATCCACGAACGTTTTGGGAACGCTTTGTGCAATGACCAAAGCTTAAGCAGGTAGGTGTCTTTGAATATGTTTCCTTTTATACAAAAATTTTTGTGAGCCTGCGATTTACATTTAGAATATTCTTAAACCTTTAAAGGACAACCAAAATAAGAGAGAGATAAAGAGAGTCAGTTTTGTCTTGCACTTGTTCTGCTGTTTCTTGTGTAATTTTTCAGTCGAA
>NW_010950669.1:0-229 GCF_000633955.1 Camelina sativa
CAATGGGATATCTCAAACTTGACAAGGGTTTCATAACAAACTCAGAGCTTCTCCATCTTGGAGAAGAAGAAGAAGCAGGGTCCTTCCCTAAGCTTCTTGGTGAGCTAGGAGAAAACCGGAGAGAACGGTTCAGGCTATTTTCCCTCAATGATCTTGAGAACGGATCACTGTTATCATCAAACAGGTTTATTTTGTCTCTGCCCAAAGGAGAACCCGGTAATGTTTCCAA
>NW_010950670.1:0-229 GCF_000633955.1 Camelina sativa
GTTCAAGTTGGAATTAGAATTTCTGTAGGAGTTATAGTTTCTTGGCTTAATCTTTCATATTAAGTAGAACCAGTTGAGACTTTGATTTCTTTACTATCCCTTTATATCTAATTGTACCATCGTTTATTACGTCTCAGTGTTCATAAAAAGTCATTGCTCACCTTGTTGCTGTCTTTGGGTGGTCTGGTTTATCTAACGACCTACGTTTTTTTAGGACATGGCATGCGAC
>NW_010950671.1:0-229 GCF_000633955.1 Camelina sativa
GAATAGAGCTTCGAGATCCTTCAGTGCATGTTCCTCAGTAGCTTTTATCGCCGCGAGAATTGGATGATAGTAATCAGAGTGATCACTCACACACTTTTGCAGTGTCCCAAAGAGTCCCGCACACTTGGTAACCAAATCTTCCTCGTTCTTCCCCGCTTCCTCGATGAAATTGCAATTAACATTCCAAGCCGTAAATGATTCTTTGCAAGAACCTCCTTCCATGAATGTT
>NW_010950672.1:0-229 GCF_000633955.1 Camelina sativa
TGCCCTTGCATGTTACTAGATTTTCGATAAACTAAGTCCATTTGTTTAGTTATATAATATAAGTCAAATTAATCAATTAGATATTTGAAGAAGATTCGTTGTCCATTGACTGATTCAGTAGCGTGTCTTCATCTTCTAAATTTTTCTATAATAAATCAAAACATATAGAAATAAACGAATGGGAAGGCCACACGTTCACGTCTCTTGAAGGCCATGTTTACTCACGTTA
>NW_010950673.1:0-229 GCF_000633955.1 Camelina sativa
TTTTGAGTTTCTGTATCAATCCCGGTTTCTTGCTAAAACTACTAAACCTACTCGTGGAACTATCCATTGAAGCATTGTCGAAATCATCGCTTCCGGGAGATGAAGGTTGAGAATAGTTGCTCTCTAAATCAGTATCTCCTTGGCCACGTTCTGAACCAGCATACTCTAGCATTAACCGTTTTGCTTTTGCTTGTGACTTGGGACTTAGGTTCTTGCTTAAGTCACGAGC
>NW_010950674.1:0-229 GCF_000633955.1 Camelina sativa
AGGTTAACTTGCAATAATTTTATTGTTTAGTTTCCCGCCAAAATATTCCTTTACGGCTAAGTTATAGTTTTACGGGAAAGCGAAAGGTCACGTCGATTCATGTTATGGCTGTGTTACATGAATAACTTATGGTTTCCCGCCAAAATAATGCTGCAGAATATGGTGGATGGACCGCACTTGTATCTATTTTAAGGGCTGGTTATAGGGGGAAAAATGCAGTATACAGTGA
>NW_010950675.1:0-229 GCF_000633955.1 Camelina sativa
CACAGTGCTTTGATTGAGATTTTCTTGTTCGCGACTAGTCAAAAGCACAAAGTTGAACAGTGTTTTCCAGTGAAGAGAGCTTATACAAAAAATAACATAAACGATAACTGCTTGAAAATTTTCTAAAGCTCAAGAGATACCATATTCCCCCAGCTCTTGATCGGTGTGCTATCGCTAAGTTCTGTTCTTCTATTTGGTGATTCAGAAACTTTTGAAGACCCTCCCCTTC
>NW_010950676.1:0-229 GCF_000633955.1 Camelina sativa
AAAGACAACCCATCTTTTCTCCTTAGCTGAAAAAAGTAGAAAGAAGCATATCAGAAAACATTCTTACTACTTCACAATGACGACGACTCCACATAACTCCAATCAAAATCGTTACAACACGATCACACGTAGAAAACCCAAAGAAATTGAGAAAAGAAAGACGAGAGATTTGTGAGGTTAGAAGAAGAAGAAGAAGGATATACTCGCCGAATCCGTCAATCTCTTCGAA
>NW_010950677.1:0-229 GCF_000633955.1 Camelina sativa
TGCTCTGTCTTGCGAGTTTTAGCAGAAATGATGACATGTTTCTACTTGTTTAACTTCCCTTAGTGTTCCTACCTTTTGTAAATTCCATCACTTTTTATTTAGGGCTCTAATAATGTTGAAGACTGGATTAACATTTTTCTGTATTTCACTTCAGGATCTTAAGCATGTATGACATTCAGGAGGAGGATCTTGATGGATTTACTGAGCATCCACAGTTTTTGGTGTCGGT
>NW_010950678.1:0-229 GCF_000633955.1 Camelina sativa
GGAATATGTTAATAACAATCTGGTTAACAATCTTGTATTGGGAGCATCCTCGAAGAACACCTTCGCTAGGTCTTTTATGTTTAGTAAACCACATGAGGTGCAAGCTAACATAATGAAATCTACGCCTGAGTTTTGTTCGGTTTATGTCATTTCGAAAGGAGGAAAAATTCAGTCTTCCCGACCAGCGCAAAGACCTATCACCAATACGCTTGCCCCGCCTCGTATACCG
>NW_010950679.1:0-229 GCF_000633955.1 Camelina sativa
CCACCACCACCGCCTTTATACCCTCCTTGGCCACTTCCACCACCTTGGTGTCCTCCATGGCCACTTCCACCACCTTGGCCACCTCTACCTCCTTGGCTATATTTGGATTCTTCTTCTTCTCCACCAAGGACCTCACCTGCTTCTACGAAAGGAATCTCTTCAACCTGTTCACAATTCCCGTACTTGCATGGCGACTTTGAGTTCTCCACTTGGTTTTCACCAGCTTTAA
>NW_010950680.1:0-229 GCF_000633955.1 Camelina sativa
TTTATCCCTCGTTTGGTTCCAGTGTTGAGTTGTGGGGTTCTCGGTGTGAGAATCGCAGCTGCTGAGGCTGTTTCTTCGCTAGGTTTTAGCTCAAAAAGCCGAAAAGAAATAGGTGAAAGCGGATGCATTGGTCCACTGATTGATATGTTAGATGGTAAAGCCATTGAAGAGAAAGAAGCAGCTTCCAAAGCTCTATCAACTTTATTGGTGTGCACGAACAACAGAAAGA
>NW_010950681.1:0-229 GCF_000633955.1 Camelina sativa
CCAATAAGATATCTTGGCCTCCCTCTCATGCATCGGAAGCTAAGATTAGCAGAGTACAGACCCCTCCTTCAGAACTTAACCAACCGGTTCTCCTCTTGGTCGTCGCGTGCTTTATCCTATGCAGGTAGACAACAACTCATATCATCTGTGATATATGGCACAATAAATTTCTGGATGTCAGCTTTTATTCTGCCAAAGGGCTGCATCAAGAAAATTGAAACTCTCTGCG
>NW_010950682.1:0-229 GCF_000633955.1 Camelina sativa
CTCGCAGTTCATGATGGGGAAAAATCAACCACTTTTATTGTCAGAGACAATGAAATTAAGAAACTCATCAACAAATCACCAACAACACTATTGGCAGAGATGGTAAGGAAACATAATAAAAACCCAACTACACAACAAATATCTTCACTTATCATCTAACAAGATAAGATTAACACTGATAATAACTACACCAATATGAAGGGAAAAGGAGCACACACTAATAACTTCC
>NW_010950683.1:0-229 GCF_000633955.1 Camelina sativa
CAATGGCACTGCGTGCAAGGTCACCGTGAATGCCGCCTCGCCGATCTAAACCAGCACCTCATCAAACTTGCCAGCACCCGTCAATGGTTCCCCGTTAGCCACACGAACCCAAAATGATGGTGTCGGTGTAAATTGCAATCGGAGCCGTTGTGCCGCTTTTAGGCTGATGAAATTATGGGTCAAGCCACTGTCGACCAAGGCGAGCAGGTGGTGTTTGCCGATGTCTGCT
>NW_010950684.1:0-229 GCF_000633955.1 Camelina sativa
TATCAAGCAGATAAATCAAACTCGTTTTCAGCAGAATCAAAGTGAAATTCATGCTCCTACTGCGGAACAGGAAAATAAAATAAAATAAAAGGGATAACAAATGAAAGCAACTAATAAGCAGCACCTGAAAACATCAGCTTCAAGAACGTCAGAGAGGATAGGTGTGACTGTGAGAACAAAACAGAACTTGACCCATTGTTGCTTGATAGAAAAATCGATTCTTTACTCG
>NW_010950685.1:0-229 GCF_000633955.1 Camelina sativa
CCTTTTTAGAATACTCAACTTAAACTAATCCTAAGTTTTAAAATACCGTGAGAAAAATGTATTAAAATGGTAAATAATAATAATAATAAAGTGTAGTAGTGGTGAAAATTAACAGGGAACAATTAATGTATGGAGTTTTCAAAAAAATTCATTCTCATGTTAAGATCGCTGAATCACCATTTATTATGAAATTATTAAAAAGTCAACATCTTATTATTACTATTATTAC
>NW_010950686.1:0-229 GCF_000633955.1 Camelina sativa
TCGGACTTCACTGCACCTCACGATCAGACAGCTTCTCCTCTTGATCAACTCGATCCACAACCAACGCCTCTCCTTCGATCTCTCTCTCGATCGTTCTCGATCTCTTTCTCAACAATCACTTCGACACAATGTCGATGATTTCTTTCCCTCTCTCGATGATCTCTTCTTATCTCTCTCTCGATATAACTTAAGAGCTTTTGAGTGTTTTTGTGCTAAACACCCAAATGAA
>NW_010950687.1:0-229 GCF_000633955.1 Camelina sativa
GGGATCAGATGGGTTGTTTAGAAGGTGCATAGCAGAAAATGAAGTTGCAGGAGTGGTAGGGCATTGTCATGGTTCCACTTATAGAGGCCATTTTGCAACTTTCAAAACTGCCCAGAAATTCTTACAAGCTGGTCTATGGTGGCCTACCACTATTCAAAGACACTCACAAGTTCATCACAAAATGTGATGCTTGCCAAAGAATGGGAAATATCACAAGAAGGAATGAAAT
>NW_010950688.1:0-229 GCF_000633955.1 Camelina sativa
AAAAGGTTGGTATCCACATCATCATTTTTTTTCTTGTGGCTGTGTATGAGACCATCAATTTTTAAAACACATTTTTTTATGTCCACGCAATAACTATTATATGGTCAGATCCTTGTAGAATCAAGCAAGCTCAAAAATTGATGTCCACGAAACAATGATAATATGGTTTCGTAAATCTTCTGTTAAGGTCAAAATTTTCCAACTTTATGGGTGTCAGTTAGATTCGTAC
>NW_010950689.1:0-229 GCF_000633955.1 Camelina sativa
TTTTTTATTTTATAAATAGAGGTTTCCAGCACAAGTCTCTTCCTCACTTAAAACCAACAAGAACTAGTCAAAGCACACACAATACAGCAGTAGTAGTATTAGCACCATGGCTCCTCTGAAGAACTCCTTTGTAACATCTCTAGTCATTGCACTTGCATTCACAAGCTTCTTCACAGGCCTATCTGCTCATCGTCACCTTCTCCAGTCAACACCAGCGACTCAGCCTCCA
>NW_010950690.1:0-229 GCF_000633955.1 Camelina sativa
AACTGCATAACTTAATTTAACTTAAATAAATCTCATGTTTCAGAGTCAACTATAACATATGAAAAGCTCTATATTTATTTGTAACTGAACCCTATATTTAGTAGAAGAGAAAAGATATATTGCATAATCGCCCTTGTCATAACTTAAACCATCTTCACTCACATTTAAATCATTAATATATATATTCGACCATCATAACCTCCGTTGGTGGCAATACAAACAGCAAACC
>NW_010950691.1:0-229 GCF_000633955.1 Camelina sativa
TCAAGCAAGGCGACTCCTTTACGATGGAATTAATATGGGAAGACACAACTCCCATGCTCAGTCTGTTACGCAAAGAGTTTAGCAGTTCAAAATCTAACAAGGAAGAGTCGATTTTCTCAGAACCTAAAAACAGAGATTCATCCCCAACAATCGAAAACAGACTCGTGACATTAGCACTCACACCTGAAGATGTTAAGGCCAGTAAACTGGTAACTTCATCAAACTATTC
>NW_010950692.1:0-229 GCF_000633955.1 Camelina sativa
GAGAGGAAGCACACGGGACCAGGAATCCTGTCGATGGCGAACGCCAGAGCCAACACCAAAGGATCTCAGTTCTTCATTTGCACCGTGAAGACCGATTGGCTCGATGGTAAGCATGTGGTGTTTCGGCAGGTTGTGGAAGGGTTAGACGTCGTCAAGGTCATCGAGAAGGTCGCCATCAAAGTAGGTGTTGTCGCCGATTGTGGTCAGCTCTCTTTAGGATCCATCATCT
>NW_010950693.1:0-229 GCF_000633955.1 Camelina sativa
TACTCTCAGTTTCTGGTTAGACAACGGAGTTTAACCTTGATGTTACTTATCTTCTCCATCAAGCTCTCTATCTCCTCTCTTTTCATCTCTACTTCATTACGTAGACTCTCTACAGTCCTTTCCATATTTATAATGGCATATTCCCTCGACGCAAAATCTTTAGCGGTCTCTTGCATTCTCTTCTCTGTCTCCTCCGTCTTGTACTCTTCCAACATCTCTCAGGCTTAGT
>NW_010950694.1:0-229 GCF_000633955.1 Camelina sativa
ATCGGAAAATTACAATCAAATCTCACATTTCCGATAGAGTGATCACAATTTTACAATCGCAAATTGTAAAATTACAAATGTTTCCTAATTTTCAGAAGACAGATTTGAATTTTCAGAAAACTGTTATGAATTTTAATAACTAATTGCAAAATTGACAATGTTATGAAATTTCCCAACCACGTTTGCAATTTTACAACTGATTTTGATGTGAAATTTCACAACTTTTTTA
>NW_010950695.1:0-229 GCF_000633955.1 Camelina sativa
CACAAAACCACATGAGATTCAGTAAAACAAAATCTAAGAGTTATCTCTCATTCATTCATTCATTCATCCCCAACATAAATATCTATAGAAATAGACTTTACATATTCTATATATCAATAAAGATATAATAATAGTATGATAAGTAATAATGACAATATACAAATATACTAATACACACTCATCATCTTTCTGAAAGCTAAAGCAAATTTTTGCAGACAATGAGAGAGAG
>NW_010950696.1:0-229 GCF_000633955.1 Camelina sativa
CGATTTTTTCTCACCATTGTTGATGATTATTCTCGTGCTGTGTGGCTGTATCTCTTGCCAAACAAGTCTCATACTGCCTCTACTCTGCGCGATTACATTTCTATGGTTGAACGACAGTTCGCCAAGCAAGTCAAAACCATTAGAAGTGATAATGGATCCGAGTTTCTCAGTCTCGGTGGTTTTTTCCGCGAGAAAGGCATAATTCACGAGACCTCTTGTGTTGGTACTC
>NW_010950697.1:0-229 GCF_000633955.1 Camelina sativa
CTTAAATCCAAAGTTTTGAAGGCTGAAAACAGGGCTGACTATACAGAAGAGAAGTTGATTATGGTATCTGAGTCTAATGCAGAGCTCAACGAAGAACTGAAATTCTTTAAAGGTAGATTGAAAGAAGGGGAGAAATATTTACATCAAGCAGAAGAAAGAAAAATTCGGACCGCTAAAGATATTGCTATACATAACAAGATCATGAAAAAACTGGTCATGCAACTAGCTG
>NW_010950698.1:0-229 GCF_000633955.1 Camelina sativa
ATTGTGTCTTAAGCACTGTTGGCCTCCCTTTACGCCTGGTAAGCTTACAAAAAGACTTGAGATTTTAAAGTATTATCTGGTTTGGTAAATTGTTGGTTTGGAACCAGGGAGAACCACTGTGCGTGTTCTATTCGCGGTATGGGATCTGCAAGTTTGGTCCAAGCTGCAAATTTGATCACCCGATGGGAGTCTTCACTTACAACAACAATGCTGCAGCTCCTTCTTCTTC
>NW_010950699.1:0-229 GCF_000633955.1 Camelina sativa
TCATTGCGTGGAACATTAGTTTCAGGAGTCACTACCGGGATATCCATGTTGTTCCTTCTGTCCCGATCAGTCTCTGTGGATATTTCTCTTACGTCAGAAACTCTTGCCTCTGTTGCCTGAATATCATTCCATTCGTTTTCCCCAACCGGAGGCTGAGCGTTTACTACCTGCTCTTCACTCATATGGACTACACTCTCTCCCGGTATAGAGGCTGTTCTTGAAATGCTCA
>NW_010950700.1:0-229 GCF_000633955.1 Camelina sativa
TCCAATTCAAAATCTGTTGTCCAGACATTGGAGAGGGAACATCTGTAAGCCTTTCTCTATGATCTTAGGTTTTCTTTATTATCATGTTTGAGTTTTATGTTGTCTGGTGACCATAATTTTGTGTATGGCATGTGCAGGTATATGTTCTAGGCACCCCAGCTAAGTTGGGGAAATGGAAAGTCGAAAATGGACTTAGACTCAACTATGTCGATGATTCCATATGGGAAGC
>NW_010950701.1:0-229 GCF_000633955.1 Camelina sativa
TAGGTTATGGGCCGATCATCGCCCAATGACAAACTTTTGCTGGTACAATCTCTGAGAAGACAAGGACATGTTGTTGCTGTCACCGGAGATGGGACCAATGATGCCCCTGCATTACACGAGGTATAGAAAAAACAAAAGTTTCGCTTCCCCAAGTATTTAATCAGACAGCCGAACATTTTCTAATTGGTGTGGAACTTTTTGAGTGGATTTGCAGGCAGATATTGGTCTT
>NW_010950702.1:0-229 GCF_000633955.1 Camelina sativa
AAAATAAAGATGCATAAAAAAGGTTTTTTCGGTTAAATATATTTTTACATTTATTCAAGAAAAAAAATAGTAAAAGTATGAAATTTATAATCGTAGATTCTAATTAAACCAATAAAATTGGTCCCATGGTAACAAAAGTTTTACAACATGGAAACAAAATCAGAAATTTGATTTCAGTCAACAGACTCAATTCTTCGTAAGCAATGAAACAAATGGTGTCTAAAGAAGT
>NW_010950703.1:0-229 GCF_000633955.1 Camelina sativa
TACTAAACCCAAACATTTGAAAGCGTACAACTCTCTGCAATAAAACAAAGGTGGAGTTCGAGAACATGTTAAAAAGAAGCAGTTTCAAATCAGGATTGCTAAACCCTAAGTAAGGGAAAACTAAACCCTAAGGGGGGATAATTAAAGCCTAAGGGGGGATCACTAAACCCTAACTTTCGGAATAGTAAACCCAAACATTGGAAAGCGTAGAAGTCTCTGCAATAAAACA
>NW_010950704.1:0-229 GCF_000633955.1 Camelina sativa
GTAACAAGCCATTTCTGGGAATCCAAACGAGAGAAAATAGATATAAGCATCATCTAGAGATGTTCAAAAAACTCATCACAAGAAAATAGATTAATAGCAGACTTACATGATGCCAAAGGGACACTACAAATACATCTGCCCAATCTGCTAGTTCCATAAAATGATACCTACGTAGAGCTAGCAGATGTTCTTGCAAGCCAAATCCTTCTTCGAGCAACTTGATAGCTAG
>NW_010950705.1:0-229 GCF_000633955.1 Camelina sativa
AGATTGAAAAATCGATTTTTAGGGTTCTTCTCCTCTCTCAAATTCGATTTTGGGGGAAATAATAGTGAAGGGCAACAGTGTCTTTCATTTAGTTAATTAACCACGTGGGGTTAATTTTTAACTCTAGTTAGTGATTCCGGCAAAGCCATTTACCGGAGTTAACTCCGATGTGCTAATCAGGCAACACAAATATAAACGAAGCTTTTTATTGACAACAAAAAATAGACCA
>NW_010950706.1:0-229 GCF_000633955.1 Camelina sativa
TTTGTTACTGTTTATAGGCTCAATATATGTAACAATCCAATGCATTTCACTAATTATCAGAGTTCAGGTTGAATTTGGAGTGTTTAGACAACACTTCTACCCATTTTGTCCCAAAACAGGCTAAAACTGAGAAAACATTGATTCAAAGCACTAAACAGCTTTCTTACGGTTTCTAGGGTTGGAATGTATTATAATCCAATGCAATTGACTAATTATAAGAGTTCGGGTT
>NW_010950707.1:0-229 GCF_000633955.1 Camelina sativa
CACGGTCACTACTGTGGAAGGGGTGAGGGATGTTTCTGCAGTTATTGTTGTTTCTGCAGTTATTGGTGGGGAGAGAGTTGTATTGCTCTTTACGTTATTTTGAGCACTTGGAGGAGCTCCTTCATTCGAAGACTGAGGTTTGGTGGTGGACCTTTGTATGGTTGGTGGAGACTGAGGTTTGGTGGAGGAGTCTGCAAGTTGCTTTCCCGAATCATTTTGTTGTTTTAAC
>NW_010950708.1:0-229 GCF_000633955.1 Camelina sativa
AGATTCTTAAACTTGTCATTGTTACATGCATGTTTGCATTTTCCACAAATGCTTTAGACTTAATATAACTTGTAGAATAGTATGTAACTTTCTAAAGCAAACAGACTTTTGGTTTAATATTAAATCTGATATAGTGCTATGAGTTCATCTGTCAAAATTTCTCTATTTCTTCAATCTCCTTCCTTACCTATCACTTCATCAATATCATCTTTTCAAGTTCGGCTACTGC
>NW_010950709.1:0-229 GCF_000633955.1 Camelina sativa
GAGGCACTCTTCCTCCTGAAACCGAACTGACTGGCAGTAGGTGTACGGATTTCGTGAGGAACGTTCACGTTCATCATTGCTGGAATCATCCGTGTAAACGCCCTACAATCATTCAGCATTTTAAGCTCACTCTTTTCGGTTACTTGTCCCATGATGCTATCATAGCAATCAATATGCCTTCCCTTTAGATCCACGTGCAGCGCCACCCAGTGATTGCCTCCAGTTTGTG
>NW_010950710.1:0-229 GCF_000633955.1 Camelina sativa
AATTTTTTAAGGAATCGAGTGTTGTTGATTTATTCACTTGATTATCAGAGTCAGTTCACGACTTGATATATTGTTCTGAACAAAGCTTTGTGTTTGTGTTTCAGACATGTCCAGTGAAGACTTGAACGTGTCCAACATTGCTGAGGTCACGGAGACCACCACCAATGGGACTGGGAATGACATCCAGTTTGGTACGCTCCCTCCGGTGAAAGTAGCAGTCCCTGAACCT
>NW_010950711.1:0-229 GCF_000633955.1 Camelina sativa
CGTACGCGCAAGTAGCTGTGTACGGTTTCAGTGACAAGGTTGGACTGTTGTCATTTCCGCCAAGGGACGATGGCTACGACTTCTCTAAACCTTACAGCAACAAAACCGGTGCGATTATAGACCAGGAAGTTAGGGAATGGGTGAGCAAAGCTTATGAGCGGACACTAGAGCTGGTCGAGGAGCACAAAGAGAAAGTGGCTGAGATCGCCGAGCTTTTACTAGAAAAAGA
>NW_010950712.1:0-229 GCF_000633955.1 Camelina sativa
CTGGTAGGAATTCCTCAGGGCGTATTACGGTTTTTCACCGAGGGGGTAGCTCGAAGCGATTGCTGCGAAGAATTGATCTGAAACGAAGCACTTACTATGGCTTCGTTTTTTTTGTCTTCTTCATCGCCCCGAAGTTGGGGCATATTTGGATCTTTCTTCAACTGACGTTAAGTCTTGTTAGACTTATAATGGACCCTGCTGGATTATTTGTTATTCCTAATCTTGACCT
>NW_010950713.1:0-229 GCF_000633955.1 Camelina sativa
CTTCGGACAGTAGCGGAACCACAAGCATAGCTCTCAAGACATCTGGTCCTCGCTACTTCATATGTGGTATCCCCGGCCACTGCACCGGCGGCATGAAGCTCTCTGTCACCGTTGCGAAAGCCTCGTCAGGCGGCAGTGGAGACGGTACCACTGACAAAACTACGCCAGCACAAGGCGGAACTACACCTTCGGAAGGCAAAAAGGCTAGTCCTTCTGCTTCGGCCACAGC
>NW_010950714.1:0-229 GCF_000633955.1 Camelina sativa
CACGAAACTTTCTTCTTCTTCCGGTTCAACCGAAGCACTAATCTTTCCGTAGGTTGTGATTGAGAAACAGGGTTTTCTACTACGACAGAAGTTGTTGCTGAGGAAGAAGACCTCGTCGCTGTGCTCATAGCTCAAGATTAAGCTTTTGATTATCTGCATAGGGAGACAACAAAAAAATGATCAATCTTTGGCTGCTCAAGACTTGTTTTCTTTCCTCTACAATTCAGTA
>NW_010950715.1:0-229 GCF_000633955.1 Camelina sativa
AACAGGGGCAGTATTGATCTTGGGATCTCCACACATGAGACGGTGGCATCCGTGATGCTAAATCATAGGTCACGACGACGTAGAGTGGAGGTTCTGAACAGGGTGGAATCCGCGATTGCATCAGCGAAACTGCAACAGCAGCCGCATACTGCAGACGTGCATCTCTGGAAATGGCGATCAGGCTTCAAACAAAAATTCTCGACCAGGGATACCTGGCATCAGTTACGCA
>NW_010950716.1:0-229 GCF_000633955.1 Camelina sativa
CACCGAGGATTCGACCACTCCACGGCGTCGTTTTGTATCTTGATCCATGCTCTGGTTCAAGCTAATCTCTTCTGGCCTGCTTCGTCTCTGTTGCAGACGCTTCTTCTTCGTGCCCTGAAGCCAAGTGAGGTTTTTGATGCGCTTTTTAGTTGTTATGGGAAATGTAAGCTTAGTTCAAGCTCGAGTTTTGATTTGTTGATTCAGCATTATGTACGAAGTAGGAGAGCTT
>NW_010950717.1:0-229 GCF_000633955.1 Camelina sativa
GTCGATTCTGCTAAGCTGAGATAGCAAACGTACACAGTATTTTCAAAGCAGAAAGGCAGTTATTAGTTATCGGAGCCGTGTGGCATAAAGATAGAAAAGGTTACCTCTGCGGACAAATGTTCTTTTTGTTTCTGGATCGCAGTGTCTATGAAACTATCAGCCTCATGTAAGGAATCCTTCATCCCCCATTCATCAGTTTCACCAGATTCTAGATCACGTAGCTGAGAAC
>NW_010950718.1:0-229 GCF_000633955.1 Camelina sativa
CTGGGTTTAGACCGTCGTGAGACAGGTTAGTTTTACCCTACTGATGAAGTGTTGTTGCAATAGTAATTCAACTTAGTACGAGAGGAACTGTTGATTCGGATAATTGGTATTTGCCCTTGGCTGAAAAGCCAATGGGGCGAAGCTACCATCCGTTGGATTATGGCTGAACGCCTCTAAGCCAGAATCCGTGCTAGAACGCGACGATTTTTACCCCCTTTACTTTTAGTTA
>NW_010950719.1:0-229 GCF_000633955.1 Camelina sativa
CAACGTTTACGGAGGTCGCATTCAGCGACAAGGGAGAAAAACAATCTCCGTCATCATCTACTGCAGGACTTTCCATCAATCCGTCGATATGATAGTGATCTTTGTCCCCCCCATCTACCAAAATAACTAAAAGTCAAGACTAAATTAAACTAAGAAGGCAAGAACTGAGCTAGCATCATCATTTCAACCTCAAATGTTAGAAGACAAAAGAAGGCATACATACTGTTTT
>NW_010950720.1:0-229 GCF_000633955.1 Camelina sativa
ATTGATTTGATTGTGCAACACATCCACACGAAGCTCGGTCAACATGATCTCTGTAAAATCTATCCAAATCTTTATGTTATTCAATCAACTTTTCAGGTTTCACTTATTCTCCTTTCTCTCGTCTAATCAACCAACAGTAATAATTTCTGGCTTAATGATCAGAAAGACTGATACTTTAGCCGGTTGGTTACAGATACGTGGGATGCACACTCTAATCCGAGACTCTAAA
>NW_010950721.1:0-229 GCF_000633955.1 Camelina sativa
GGCCAAGATAGTCTCCGGTTTGAATTGTTATTACTATCCTCGTCTTCTTCTGCTTCAGTTTGATCATTGTTTTGTCTCCTTGTGGTCTGAAAAGCTAAGTCGTCGAAGCTTGACTCTATTCTCCCATGAGGTGGAGTCACACAATCTGAGTCCCTATGCATCATTTCGTTAGCTCCTGGTGTTGTTGGTAAAGAAACTGCAGAGTTACCTACTCGAAGGTCTTGAAGAG
>NW_010950722.1:0-229 GCF_000633955.1 Camelina sativa
CCTTTCTTCATCGGCCATGGCGGCAATCGGGCACGACGGTGTAGAAGCCATCAGCTTGAATCCGCTTGGAAGTTGGGTCACTTTGTCGCCATGGCTCATCCACACGTCCAGTAACCCGTGGCCATGTTCATTGGTGCTGTCTTCGATGCCATCCAGCAGTTTGGTGTGGCCGTGGGCACGGATCTGCGCGTGGCCA
The DNA here is from genome assembly GCF_000633955.1 of Camelina sativa. Taxonomy (NCBI): domain Eukaryota; kingdom Viridiplantae; phylum Streptophyta; class Magnoliopsida; order Brassicales; family Brassicaceae; genus Camelina; species Camelina sativa. The sequence continues at coordinate 197 of NW_010950722.1, forward strand.
AATTCACGCACTGTGCCTGCCTCAACCTTGCCG
>NW_010950723.1:0-229 GCF_000633955.1 Camelina sativa
CATGAAACTCTAACTTCAGTTTCATGTCTACTCTCACAGCAGCTCTAGTGTTGAACATCCCATGTTCTTCTTTCTCCTTGATGACTTCAAGTAATCTCCTAACCATGAATCATCTTCCTCTCTAGCTGCTGGAGTTTTCCCCCTTTGAGCCACCAAAATCCTTACTTGGATTTTCTGAATTTTCATCTCAGAAACTCCACTTGGAATCAGTCTCCAACTCTCGACAACT
>NW_010950724.1:0-229 GCF_000633955.1 Camelina sativa
GTTGCGAAGCTGGACATCACGAGGAACAACAATCTTATTTTTCCGACACAAAACCGACTGCACCCACGAGTAATGCTTCTTAGCCTCCGGGTTCTCTTGTAACAGCTTAATTAGGTCTTTAAGTTCAGGGTCTGAGTCAAAATGAGCCTGGATTTCTTTCATAAGATCACACTCGAGAACCAACATTGCCATGTGTAGGACTTCAGCACCTTCAACACGCGACAGAGCA
>NW_010950725.1:0-229 GCF_000633955.1 Camelina sativa
AATATCTTCGGTAGATGCCTGAAATATACATACAAAACTTACTGTCAGAAGCTTGAATTTAACCAACATATATAGTAATCTTGAGCAATTCTTACTTGTAAATGTGGTCGAGTTTGGCTTCTTCCACATAAAGATCCGAGTTTTTCTGAGAAGACAATATCACAACGGTTTTGAATATCCGTCCGTAAAGTAACCTCCACTCGAGAGCTGTGCGTTCAACAGGACCACT
>NW_010950726.1:0-229 GCF_000633955.1 Camelina sativa
CCGCACGTACCGCAGTTGAACCGTACCGCACTATCAAATTTTTTGTCTCGCACTACTAAATCCGCGGTTACCATTCCGACCCTTAAATAGTAGTAGAATTTAGCTTGCGGCATACCGCAAAATATATTTTTCAACAATCATAATTGAATTAATTTAACATGTTTAGTATTCTAATATCTTGGTTTTAACAAAATAATATTACGATGATTTATTTGTATTATACCAATGG
>NW_010950727.1:0-229 GCF_000633955.1 Camelina sativa
AAACTGAGGATGCAACCTAAGTACATGCCTCTAGACATTCAAAGGCATATCAAGGAGCAATGGAAAATATCTAGTACTATTGGACAATGTCAGACCGGAAGACTTATAGCACTCAAGTGGTTAAAAGATGAATATGATCAGCAATTCGCTCACCTCCGAGGATATGTTGCTGAAATCATAAGCTCCAACCCGGGATCTACTGCCATTGTTGATACTATAACTGATGGTG
>NW_010950728.1:0-229 GCF_000633955.1 Camelina sativa
CGAGATTTGAGTTCAAGATCGGTATCTAATGCTTTCCCAATCCGACAGCTAAATTTAGTGATCATAACTTCCAACTGATTCCCTACGCCCAATACCTTCTCTTGATTTTTATAAACCTTATTTATTTTCTGTTTTAATTCAGTTACTTGCAACACAAACTTCTCTTGCTTTAGCTATACTCGGTCTATATAATTTCATAGTGCATCGCTTGGTCTCTGTGGATTCGACC
>NW_010950729.1:0-229 GCF_000633955.1 Camelina sativa
CACATACCTTGCACCATGTGGTTTGGCTCCCTAGGCATGTGGAATACATGCTTGAATTGAGAATGCTTCTTGAACCAACTGACTTCTTCTTCAAATGTCTCTATGTATTCTACTGTCTGAGTCACAAGAAACCTGCTTCCTATCTTACAACCCTTGTTGTAATAAGTTTCCTCAAAGAACACCTCTGGCGGCGGTGGTTGGGATTCATCTTCCTCAACATCTTCATAAA
>NW_010950730.1:0-229 GCF_000633955.1 Camelina sativa
CTCAAAACCTTGCTTATTATGAGCTGGTTGTATGAAATTAGCTTCCAATATACCAATAACACCGCGTCCATCACTTCCAGCAGCAGTCCAAACCCTCCAAAATGGCTGATGAAGAACACAAGAAGAAATGTAAACAAGATAATCAAGAAAAAACTATACCACTAAATCAGCTGTGAGTTAAAGAAGTCACCTTGATAAGCCGGTTCTTATGGTAAACATTGAACCCTTG
>NW_010950731.1:0-229 GCF_000633955.1 Camelina sativa
GGTGAGGCTAATGTCATGTAACCGGTTTTGAAATCTTGCATAAGATCAGAAGCGGTTGAGACAATGTTCATCATGACACCACAAGCGGCGAGTCCGGCTAAGACGCCTCCATTGGCTGCACCAGCCCAGGCTCCGATGGTGAAAATGGCAAGTTTGCCGTATGTGGAAGCTAAGGACCAGTCAGTGAGTCCACAACCGTAGGCGTTGCAAAAGGCTAAGACAGGGGCGA
>NW_010950732.1:0-229 GCF_000633955.1 Camelina sativa
ACTTTTCACACATATGAGTATGGTAGACAGCGGGCGACCAGTAACTATGGAATATGTGTGAAAGGGGAAACAGATTTCTACGGGATCTTGACGGAGATTATTGAAGTCGAATTTCCAGGGATACTGAAGCTGAAATGCGTCCTCTTCAAATGTGAATGGTTCGACCCCGTCGTCAACAGAGGTGTTCGGTCTAACAAATTCGGTGTAGTTGATGTCAACGGTGGACGAA
>NW_010950733.1:0-229 GCF_000633955.1 Camelina sativa
ATATTCCAATGTATATTAACTTGCTTTATGATCCCAATTGTTATCATTACCTTAAAATTAATATTGGAGGCAAAAGCAAAACTGAATTTATCTTAGCAATCAGAAGATAGCAAAACAGTTGTGTGGGAGATTAATTACGTACCTTGTGCATATGAACTCTTTTCTGCGAGTTTTCTGTTTTTCCGTTTCAGACTTCTAATTGCACCTTTGATTCACTTAGTTCCTCAGC
>NW_010950734.1:0-229 GCF_000633955.1 Camelina sativa
CTCTTCTGCCTTTGAAGACGGATAGATTTGGGCCATTTGATGTAGCGAGTGAGATCCTTCTTAGGAGGCAATGCTCCACCAATACCGAATTGCTTAGGCCTCCTCTCAAATAGAGGGTTAGTAACTTTCTCCTGGGATACATCAGAATTCATAACACAAATCTTCAGCAAGAAAACCTTAGAAGGATAATAAGATAGAAAAGCAAAGTAAGATCATACATACCGTCTTC
>NW_010950735.1:0-229 GCF_000633955.1 Camelina sativa
ATTTCTTTAGCGGAATGAAGAGTTTCTTTGAAGCGGCTGAAGAGATGACAAGCAGCTTATTTGATATCATGGGAGACCATAGTAACCCAAGCAACAGGAGAGGGATACCCATTGAAAACCATCCCAAGGTAGAGGAGCACCGCAGTGACCATAATAATGCCCCTAGACGGCCACACTCAGGAGAGATTGATCTCTCGGGCTTGGCCAAGGACGTTTGAGAAAAAAGGTC
>NW_010950736.1:0-229 GCF_000633955.1 Camelina sativa
AGTCCATCATGACTGTCTCTAACTTTCCTGTGGCTGTCTCTTACGCTTCTCGGTGTTCCTTCCCATATCAGCTTCCGACCATAACCTCCCACTTCTAAACTGTAATTGTAGTTCCTAGCTTCTGTCTCGTCCCCCATGAAACGCAGGAAGGCCATGTAGACTGGAGCCATTCCGAGCTGGAAAGCCTCAAAGTGAAGACAGAAGTATTGACCAAAGCAGTGAAAGACCT
>NW_010950737.1:0-229 GCF_000633955.1 Camelina sativa
TCGATGGTTCCGGATCCTGTTTTGTGGCAGAGCCTCCTTGGAGCTTCAGAGATTCACAATAATGTTGAAATGGCTGAGATAGCTTCTAGGAAAGTGAATGAGATGGGTGTTAACGACGACGGGGATTTTGTGTTGCTATCAAACGTTTATGCAGCGCAGGGACGATGGAAGGACGTTGGACGAGTGAGAGATGATATGGAGACCAAACAAGTGAAGAAAATTCCCGGTC
>NW_010950738.1:0-229 GCF_000633955.1 Camelina sativa
AAACTAACCGGCAAACCAATCTCATAATTAAAATCTTTGATGCATTACTGTAGTCAATATCGTTCAACGCGGCAAAAGACGTGATCATAAGTGGAGTGAAATCGATGAACAGCCAGGTCGGCCATATGACCCTCAACGGTTGCACGAATGTGGTCGTCCGTAACATCAGGCTAGTGGCTCCTGGAAACAGTCCAAACACCGACGGCTTCACCGTTCAATTCTCTACCGG
>NW_010950739.1:0-229 GCF_000633955.1 Camelina sativa
CCTACTGGTTCTAATAGTGAATGTAAACGGATTGAAAAGCCAAACCATTACAGAATAATGTATGTACATATCTTCTCAGGCACCTTACGTTCTTTCAAAATAGTAAGGATAGCCTACCCACAAATATGAAACATGAAAATAAAATTCAGAATGACCAAAGAACAAATCATCAAACAAATCAGAAGCTGAGAAGAGAAACTTTCCAAGTGACCAATGAAAGAAAGAATTA
>NW_010950740.1:0-229 GCF_000633955.1 Camelina sativa
AGCGACCCAAGCAGGCTAAGTAAGCCTCTCGGTGTTTTTGAGCCCATTATTAACGCATTCCGTGCGGCTCTTTTCTCTTAAAGAGTCGAGTAAGCAGATGCAAAAGTAGGAATTGTCCTACGCTGAAGAAAAAGGAATAGAAATATGCCACGTCGTCGCGAAGTGCCGCGCAGAGACATTCTGCCCGATCCAAAATTCAAGAGCGTTGAAGTAGCCAAGTTCATGAACG
>NW_010950741.1:0-229 GCF_000633955.1 Camelina sativa
TGACGTGATCCTTAAGTGACCTCTTATGCTTAAAATCTGACCCACAAACGCAAAACCACAACTTCCCACAATTCTTCTCATGCGTTCTCCAGTCGCCTCTCACAGCAAACGTTTTCTCACACTTCTTGCGGCAACGAAAAGGTTTTGCTCCGTGCTTCCGCTTGTAATGCGTTTGAAGCGTTCTAAAGTCTTTGAGAGGCTTCGATCTTGGATGGTCTATGTTGTTCTT
>NW_010950742.1:0-229 GCF_000633955.1 Camelina sativa
CCATATCAGGTCCTGCATTGGTTACAACCAAGGACACTGGAGATGCTGTTACTTTGCTACAATCAATGACTGGTTCAACATTTGATAGCAGCCAGCTCGTTTTAACTGCTTCCATGGGTTACCAAAATGTACATGAAAGTAGATTGCAGGAATTAAGAAGCAAACACAGACCAGCTGTGGTAGCTGCATATGAGGAAAGATTAAAGGATCTTCAAGCTTGGAGGGATTC
>NW_010950743.1:0-229 GCF_000633955.1 Camelina sativa
AGCAAATTGTCGTCAAAATCTGAGGGGTCTTCTCGAGTTGTCATGTCATACAAATCAATGGTATCCAAGGGACCAACATCGAAGTCTTCAATGCAGAACTCATCTTGATTAACTACACACGAAGAGTTGAACATGATGAAACTAACAAAACTGCAGAGAATAGCAACTCCAAGACTTGTAGAAAAAAAGATGAGAGAACAGCCACAAACCTTTCATAGAGTTGCTGCTA
>NW_010950744.1:0-229 GCF_000633955.1 Camelina sativa
TATCACCTTGTAATATATCTAATTAAGTATGTATATGCAAAATCTCAATGAATCGAATATTGGATTTCTGATTTCACATACAATTCCTTGGAACCATAACTCCAGAGGATCGTCCATGGGCGTTCCTACAATATGAAGCTGACGATCTTCTCATGTAAGTAAGATTAATGTTTTGTAACCTAAGCCCTGTGCATGGCTTGCTTCCACTACAATCCAGTTTCATTGCTAT
>NW_010950745.1:0-229 GCF_000633955.1 Camelina sativa
GGGAAGGAAGATACATAAGATCTTTAAAACATCCTTCAGGCAGTGCAGTGTCGAAGCTTGCTGCATCGCACCATGGACGAATTGTTTTGTACGGTGATGATGATCTTAGTCTGCACCTCTACTCCATTAACGGAAAACATCTGGCTAGCTCGGAGTCAAATGGACGCATCAACTGTCTTGAACTTAGTAAATGTGGAGAGTTCTTGGTCAGTGCCGGTGACCAAGGACA
>NW_010950746.1:0-229 GCF_000633955.1 Camelina sativa
AAAAAAAAAAAACAATACTTGACCAATAACCTGATGACACGTATGGGGTCTCTGAGTATGTAAAAGGGTCTGGACAGAGATCTGTGTCTCACAAAATATGGGATTAAAACTTTTATTTGTTGTTGTTATATTATTAAACAAATAAAAGACATCCCCATGGGATGTGCAATGGCCATGCTCTTACACTCAAACTTACTCACTCCAGCTTGAATGAAACTCTTCACCAAGC
>NW_010950747.1:0-229 GCF_000633955.1 Camelina sativa
ATGAGGGTTTTGTCTGATAAACTTGAAAAAGAAGTTGAGGATGTGACAAGGGACGTGGAAGCTTACGAAGCTTGCGTTCAGCGGTTAGAAGGGGAGACACAAGATGTTCTCAGTGAATCTGATTTTCTCAAGGAAAAAAAGAAGGTACTTTTGTCAGGTTTCAGCATATTGTTTTAAGTAATTCTATGATGAATTGCAGATAGTTTTTTAAGTGACAAGTTTGTTGTTG
>NW_010950748.1:0-229 GCF_000633955.1 Camelina sativa
AAAAAAAAACTGAGTTTTATTATTTTAAAATCTAAATCTGATCTAATCATTTTCAAATCCGAAACCCCAATTCTTAAAAAGAATTAAAATAATAAAAATTAGATTATCAGATTATAATTATTTGTTCAATTTATTTTAATCAAAATGAAATAATAATAATGTTTATACCAAATTATTTGGTTTTATTGACTTAAAAATTGAGAGCTTCTCATTGGCTAATCTAAGAAGA
>NW_010950749.1:0-229 GCF_000633955.1 Camelina sativa
AAATCAGCAATTTTAGGGTTCATGTTGGCATCTAGGAGAATATTACTCGCTTTGAGATCACGATGTATGATTTTGAGCCGTGAATCTTGATGAAGATACAATACTCCTCGAGTAATCCCACCAATAATGTTCCGTCGCACAGTCCAGTCCAACTGAATTCTCTTGTTAGGGTCTGCATATGTAAACATAGTTAGTTAATCATAGTTCACTATGTACAAGAACAGACTAA
>NW_010950750.1:0-229 GCF_000633955.1 Camelina sativa
CCAGGAATGGACGACATGCTTGAGTTCAACAGACTGCAGTGAGATTGGGCTCGTGCATTTGAAAGATAAAGAAAATTTGCTTAGCTTGAAAAGATTTTCAAAGCAAAAGGTGAAAAAGTTAGGTAAAGAGGCACAAGTCTTGAAAGAGCGGAATCTGATGAAGAACGTAATAGAAGCCTCAGCTTTTGTTCCCGAGATCTTGTGCACTTGTGTCGATGAAACATTTGCA
>NW_010950751.1:0-229 GCF_000633955.1 Camelina sativa
AAATAATTAAAAGTCGTGGTGTTGTCTCTTCACATTAACAAAGACTATGCTTACAATTGTTTTTAGCCTAACATGCCACCGATGAATGCACCTAATCCTATAAACACCGGCCACTGCATGTCGCCTCCTAATTATGAACCATGTATGTCTGTGAATCATTATTTCCTTTGATAACCTTACAGGAGTATTCTAAAGTCGTCACAACCATTAATAATATGTAATACTTATA
>NW_010950752.1:0-229 GCF_000633955.1 Camelina sativa
GTTGCGAAGCTGGACATCACGAGGAACAACAATCTTATTTTTCCGACGCAAAACCGACTGCACCCACGAGTAATGCTTCTTAGCCTCCGGGTTCTCTTGTAACAGCTTAATTAGGTCTTTAAGTTCAGGGTCTGAGTCATAATGAGCCTGGATTTCTTTCATAAGATCACACTCGAGAACCGACATTGCCATGTGTAGGACTTCAGCACCTTCAACACGCGACAGAGCA
>NW_010950753.1:0-229 GCF_000633955.1 Camelina sativa
AAGAGGTACCAGAAGAACTTCACCGCCGTCCACTCGAACCCTATCATTGCGTACACGATGAGACCGTACACCACCGCTTGCACGAAGACGTATGGTATTTCGATGAAAACCTGATAAACACGAATTTTAGGGATTTTGGGTTGGAAATAAAAATGTGAACTTTATCACGGTCGGATGGATTTGTTTGAGTTACCTGAGCGAAAGCATAAGGCATGGCGGAGTACATTCC
>NW_010950754.1:0-229 GCF_000633955.1 Camelina sativa
GAAAACCTTAGTTGATAAGTCTATGGAGATCACATCCAATAAAAGGAAACGAGTTGTGGCCGCACCACCAACTAATAAGAGTTCAAGTGAGAGCAGCGTACAGATCATTAGTCAAAGAGCATTTGAAGCTGCCGTTTACAAACTATCGAAGAGTTTCGAAGTTGTTGCTTCTCCAACATGTGTCATTGCTTCACCACAAACATATTCTGATCAATTTGGTAGCAGCATA
>NW_010950755.1:0-229 GCF_000633955.1 Camelina sativa
TGTAAGTTTAGAAGTATAGAAGATTCAAATGTGGAACAAAGAGAGTTTGAATGTCGTTGAGTATGAGAGAGAGTGTAAGCGAGTAAGAAGGGAGTATAGAAGAAGAAAAGAACTTCTTAATTAGAATGGAACAAGGTTACAAACTACATATAGACATGTGAACTAAAGGAATATTCCTATACAGATTCTAAATGTAATTAAGACATGAAAGGGACATGTCTCTTTCTTA
>NW_010950756.1:0-229 GCF_000633955.1 Camelina sativa
AAATTTTATTAAGTTTATATATGTTAATTATAATATTTAAATAAATGACAATCGAGGTTATTCTTACGTTAAGAATCAAAGCTCACAGGTTTTGAAAAACAAAATGGGAATCAAATTGTTGTTTTTTTTGTTTGCGAAGGATTCAGATATAGAATATTTTCAAAATACAACAGAATGGGGTATATATATGATAATTTATATTTCCATATTGATTGCTGTTATTTATTTA
>NW_010950757.1:0-229 GCF_000633955.1 Camelina sativa
ACAACTTCATTCAGCAAATAATTCAGGAATTCATGTGCATCCTACATGAGAGTAAAATGGCCAGTTCAATCAAATATGCATAGTATTAGTATATTGCTTTTCTCACATGTACAGTAAAAAAAATGCTAGAAAAGATGAAGAAAATTTCAAAGATCACCTGGTGCATATAACTCCGGAACAGCTCATTCTGTTTCTTCAACCTCTGTACAAATCGCTTAGGCGCAATAAC
>NW_010950758.1:0-229 GCF_000633955.1 Camelina sativa
AAGATCTTGGTGAACAGGATGCAAGAGATTCTCCCGCACATAGTTTCAATCAATCAGTCCGCTTTTGTGTCAGAGAGGTTAATAACGGATAACATCCTAGTGGCTCATGAATCAGTTCATTGTCTAAAGGTGAATTCAGAGATTTCCTCACAGTTTATGGCGGTGAAGACACACATGTCTAAAGTGTACGATAGACTGGAGTGGAGCTATTTGAGGGCAATGTTGACAG
>NW_010950759.1:0-229 GCF_000633955.1 Camelina sativa
GTATTGTACTGGCCGATGCTTATGCCACCTTAGCATGTGGGGTACTAAGAATTTGTCAAGGGAATGAGGATATGGCAGTCCATTACCTCCAGCTGTTTGATGCAAATCATTCTCCTCTGATGTCTTCAGGTGCCATGTTAACCAGTAATGATTTTATGTTTGAGTTATCTCGTTATAAGACAGCCCGAAAAAACTCATACACAGCCTCCCTTCGCTATCCTGACAGCCC
>NW_010950760.1:0-229 GCF_000633955.1 Camelina sativa
ATATGGCTCCAACACGGATTCTAACAAGAGACGAAGAGCTTGGTGCTGCGACGACGATATCAGACGACGACGATTCGCCATCTGGTAAACGATCTAAACTCGATCGTTTCCCTCTTAGCCGTTGGGAACTCGCTGTTTCCCTCGGCGTCTTCCTCGTCTTCTCCTCTGGTCTCTGTTGTATCTACCTCACCATGCCCGCTGCTGAATTTGGCAAACTCAAACTCCCCAG
>NW_010950761.1:0-229 GCF_000633955.1 Camelina sativa
TTTTAGATTTTCCTGAAACTTTTGAACAATTTTTATCATCAATCTGATTCTTCACACTATCTTTTTCCTCAAGAATAGCTTCTTTGGCTTGCTCCATCTTCTCAGTCTTGTCTGTTTCATTCTTGTTCTCTTTAAATCTCTTATCATCACTCTCACCATTCTTACTCTGAGCTTCTTTCTGCTGGCAAAGATGTTGGATAGCGAGACGCTTTACATCAATAGGACTCAG
>NW_010950762.1:0-229 GCF_000633955.1 Camelina sativa
TGGGTATAGGTGTTGTTTTGATGCAGGATAGGAAGCCAGTAGCTTACGTCATTGAGAAGCTAGGAGGATCGACGCTAAAATATCCTACATATGACAAGGAGCTGTACGCCTTGGTTCGGGCTCGTCAAATGTGGCAGCATTACCTGGGGCCAAAGGAGTTCGTTATTCATACTGATCATGATTCCTTGAAGCATCTCAAAGGACAACAGAAGCTCAACAAGAGACATGC
>NW_010950763.1:0-229 GCF_000633955.1 Camelina sativa
TATGGAAACCTGCTTCAAAAAAAGCTTGTGGAAATGATATTTGGAAAAGAATGAAAACTTGGATTTCCATTCTTTTATCACCGTCAACTCTGCAGGTATTCGTTTTTTATGCAAATAATAGCACTGTCAAATTTCCTCAATGAATGAATCACTGTTTATTTTTGCTCTTTGGTGAATAGGAACCTGCGTTTGAAGAACTAATTTTGCTTTACACGAAGGATGCGAGTGA
>NW_010950764.1:0-229 GCF_000633955.1 Camelina sativa
GTCCAAGGACTCTCAGAAACTCACTGATAACATCATTAATTTACCTAGTTTACCTATAGTGTTAGTATGAATTTAGGAAGAGTTTTACATGATTTAAAGGCTTTAATGACATTATTTAGGTTTAAAGAAGGTTTTACTGGTTTTATAGCAAAAAGGACCAAAAGATAAGGAAAATACGTTTCAGGATAGATTCAGAGTTTTACAGTACAAGATACTTTTGAAAAACTTC
>NW_010950765.1:0-229 GCF_000633955.1 Camelina sativa
CTTGTCAAGAATTGTTGGGGTTTCGAAGAAAGATTGGTCTGTGAAGCCGGACGAGACTCTTTGGGCATACAGAACAGCATTCAAGACGCCAATAGGCAGAACACCTTTTTAGTTGATATATGGTAAAGCATGTCATCTCCCTGTAGAGGTCGAGTATAAGGCACTTTGGGCTATCAAGTTGTTGAACTTGGATATTGACGCAGCTCAGGCTAAGAGGACTCTTGATCTA
>NW_010950766.1:0-229 GCF_000633955.1 Camelina sativa
GCGAGCGAGATGAATGAAGGTTCCGATATAATCTTCACGGATGATGTTAGTCTTCAAGTCTTCTTCCAACATCTTCAGAAGTTGGCTGTTCAATCTTAAGAACACAGAGGTCTCACTCTCTCCCCCCCACTTCGGTTGAAGATTTGCTTTTGGTATTTTTCGTTCTGAGTGTTCGCTGCAAAACATAATTTACAGACGGCATGAGACAAATACAAATAAAGAAAGATGC
>NW_010950767.1:0-229 GCF_000633955.1 Camelina sativa
AACCCGCTCGTGCTGACAAACTTCAGTCAGTGCCTCTTGGCCACAAACAACCAGCGATTTGCCCGATTGCTGTTTGTATTGGTTAGACAAACCCCTTGTCTGCCAATCTGCCAAAGCATGGTTGTCACAAATAACAATCTGCTCAGGATGAAAGCGCAAAGCCTGGTTAAACAACAGATCAACGTTTTTGTGCCCAACCAGACAAAACACTTCAAATTTGTCGGGGTGT
>NW_010950768.1:0-229 GCF_000633955.1 Camelina sativa
TATATATATATATATTTTTTTTTTTTTCTTGTTTTCTCATTAAAAAAAATAATAATAATAAGAGTTGTACCATGTCATGAATGTGCAAAGTCTTGCAATCCTATTTTGATGATTTACATCACAGGGATAAATGATTAATGAATGGGTCAAGAGAAAGGAACCTGTTGTCTTTATTGTCAATTAAGACACTTGTGGATTTGTTGTCTAACCTAATCCAACTTGACTTTAA
>NW_010950769.1:0-229 GCF_000633955.1 Camelina sativa
GTTGTAGATATCAAAAAGCGCCTCGTACGCGGTTGCATTCCGGAAGATTGGGTGGGGTTGGGGAGGCAACGTGGTGGGTGCTGGTGCGAGCCTAGGTATCGTGGCTTCGCTGTTGGTGGCGATGTTAGGGCAATCCAGATACCTTTGTGTGATTGGAAGAGCCAGACTTGTCCCTTCATGGCTTGCCAAGGTGCATCCTTCGACTGGAACTCCCTTGAACGCCACTCTT
>NW_010950770.1:0-229 GCF_000633955.1 Camelina sativa
ACAAGCAACACAAGAAGATGCTTGAGACCGGAGCGATATGGGGATTAACCGGCACGACAGTGACGAGCTTTATGTTCTTCTGGGCGATGTACAAACAATACGTCCCTCACGAATTCCGAGCCTACGTGGAGAAATACTTCAACAAGATGATTGGGTGGATCTCTTACTACGTTCACATCAAATTCACCGAGTACACAGAAGAAGGTCTCAAGAGAAGTCAAGCCTACGA
>NW_010950771.1:0-229 GCF_000633955.1 Camelina sativa
CTGAGTAAAATTCACGTACCCACACCAACAATCACCACTTTAAGATAAAAATCACAAGGAAACTAACCATACCATTCATCTTAGAAGTAAACTGTCCCACCGCATTGTTGCTTGAGCTAGTAAGGATACATCTCCCTAAAATATGAAGAAAAAAAACATGGATCTTATTCCTTGTTCTTAAAAAAAATCTCCCTGGAATCTATCTCAAGACTCAACAACACAACTAATA
>NW_010950772.1:0-229 GCF_000633955.1 Camelina sativa
CAAATGTTCTTAAACATTTTCTGTTTTGATGTTATAGGTTACATGAAAGATTTAACCCGATTAGAGAAAGAGAGGGGTATACGTCCTTCTTCTGAGATTGACGCTTTTATGAAGGTCAGTGTCATATAGCTCCTATATCATGTTTCTTGATCACACAACAAAGCCTGACACTTTCTCTTTGTTATAGGCTGCTTCTGTCAAGGGTGAAAAGCATAGTGTTTCCACAGAT
>NW_010950773.1:0-229 GCF_000633955.1 Camelina sativa
GATACGACTTGTCACCCCCACCCATAGTTCCTCACTGACTTCGCATCGGAGAAAAAGGTGATCTCGGGTTTCCTGCATCAGACCACATAAACAACACTTTTCCTCAATTTGATACCCCCATTGCACTAGTCTCTCTCTTGTTGGTAACCTATCCAGGTGCATGAGCCACATCATGAAGGCATGTCTAGGTATTGCTCCTTTAAACCAGACTTGTCTAGCCCAGGTGGGT
>NW_010950774.1:0-229 GCF_000633955.1 Camelina sativa
AGCGTTGAATGCTTATAATTCAAACCTTATTATAGCTAGCTAGCTATATAGGTGTTATATATAGAAACTATAGACCTATTTCCTCAGGTTTTCCTATTCTTTGAATCACCTAGAATGAAAAAGATTCCATTTTGATGAAAAAAGAATCTAAGCTATGAAAAAGTGTAATAAATGGTGAAAAATATATAGATCAAGAAAGAAGAGAAAGGTTGGAGCCAAAAAAATAAGA
>NW_010950775.1:0-229 GCF_000633955.1 Camelina sativa
ATGTTCCACCCAAGGAGGCACTAAAAAATGCTGCCACGCCTAGTAATGCCAGCGCGCCATTGACGATGGAATGGACTCCATTGGATCCTAATGACCAATATTACTTGTATGCACACTTTGCTGAGATCCAGGAGTTGAAGGAAAATGAAACCAGGGAATTCAACATTGTATGGAATGGTGAAGTTATGTCGACTGTAGTTCCTAAGAAGTTAGAGGTAAGTACTATCTA
>NW_010950776.1:0-229 GCF_000633955.1 Camelina sativa
TTGGCCGGATTGCAAGGGATTACGGCCAGGCCATCCAGATTAATGCGAAGGTGCAATTGACGCCCGAACAACGATTGGTTGATCAGATCCAGGTTGAACAGGTTGTTCTTGGCCAACGGCCTGTGGTCGTTTTAAGCGACGGTTCCCGATTGTATGTGGGTGGTCGTTATCACGGGGTCAGGCTGGTCGCCGTTGACAAAGACAAGCTCGTCTTCAAGGGCAATGTGGC
>NW_010950777.1:0-229 GCF_000633955.1 Camelina sativa
AAGTTGGCGTTGGCGGAAAGAGTACTGGACATTGCAGACAAATCAATTCTTCACAGCGGTCTAAGAGTCGGTTTTCCTATTGTTGCGTGCTTGACATTGGTTTTGGAGGTGGGACTAAGGTGCTGTGAAGAATCTCCAGCGAACCGGTTGGCAACTAATGAAGCCGCAAAGGAGTTAATATCCATCAGAGAGAGGTTCTTTAAAGCCAGAAGAACAGCTAGACGTTGAA
>NW_010950778.1:0-229 GCF_000633955.1 Camelina sativa
TTATCTCTCTTTCTTTGTCTTTAACAAGAAAGAGAATAAGTATTTTTTAGTTCAAGGTTCGTATGCGCATACTCTCTCTGTCGTATGAATATATATTTTATGAATGCAGTGATATGTGTATAACATCCTTAACGTATTAACATGCAGATGTGGAAGTAAAGAAATTCGGTTCTTCAAGAACTGTCTGGGGAGTTTCTCAAGTTCTTCCAGTTGAGGCTTTCAGTGACCC
>NW_010950779.1:0-229 GCF_000633955.1 Camelina sativa
TTCTAAGCTCAGTCCCATCTCATCTCTGATCACGGTAGCTACGCAGAGAGAATAACCCAGTGATTCAGTACTAACACTAAGTAACAAGCGGCAAAAATTATACTCAGAGCACAAGTGGTGTACGCTATGTCTTGTGTGAATATGAAGCTTGACTACCTCCAGTAAAGATTGCAAGATCATCCAAGCAGTGACTCTTGCGCTCTCCAAAGGCAGGAGCTTTAATGGCTGC
>NW_010950780.1:0-229 GCF_000633955.1 Camelina sativa
AATTGACAAAACAAACGGGACAACGAATCAGTCCATTCTCATTACACTTGACGCACCTCTCCCACCCTTCACCTTTCACGGCCGCGACCGCAGCCACCTTACAGCTACCACCACACTCAAAACAAGGCAACCACCTCGCTCCTCCGCATCCTTCACACGTGAGCCTCCCTTCCTCCCCTACTCTCTCCACACGTGCCCACCTCAACACCCTCCCTAACTTCCCGTTCTC
>NW_010950781.1:0-229 GCF_000633955.1 Camelina sativa
AAACACTTACTTGTTCAAACAGACCTTTGGGCAGAAAGGTGAAAACATTGTACTTTGTTGTAGAAATTGAATTACCCTGCAAACATTTTCACCCAACCATTCATTAGAAGAAAACTCACAAACTGACTGAACGCCAAACAATATTTCTTTAAAAAAAAATAGGACCATACATTATCAACAAAGAGTGAGAAGAACCCAGAATTCAAAAAAAAAAAAAAAAAAAAAAAAA
>NW_010950782.1:0-229 GCF_000633955.1 Camelina sativa
TTATACCAAGAAGTGATGCTTGATCAAACCAATTATTAGAATCAAGCCACTGCATTTCCTGAGCCATATCTTCAATCATTAAATAAATCTCTTGACACAGAGGATTTGATCGGTCTTCGGCATTGAAGGCATAAACTTGATTTCTAATCTCAATCCAGCTCCAACCTGGAACTTTCTTAACACCTCTCTCCTTCATCATCTTCTTCACATTCGCTTTCTCTTCCCATTT
>NW_010950783.1:0-229 GCF_000633955.1 Camelina sativa
AAGAACGGATTAGGAGAGCGTGTTTTGCGACTGATCTGACATCTCACTTTCTCGCGTCTTTCGGGGCTTAACAAATCTGATAATTCAAGTTTCTCTGTTTCTTTCATACTCGGAGGAAGCTGCAAAAAGATTATGGTGAATTTTGGAGTTAGAAGCTGAAATTTGACAGACCCATTTTGTGTAGGGCTATGTCTAATGATAGGAGATGGCACAACGATAAATGTTTGGG
>NW_010950784.1:0-229 GCF_000633955.1 Camelina sativa
AAAAACATACCTGCAAAGGAAGAATAAAATTTGATATTAAGGAATCAATGGAGCAAACTTCACATAGTGCGGCAATAGCATGGCAAGCCTCCTTTCCACTTTCACCCCCTCCAAACGCATCAAATGCTGTTCCATAAGCAGATGTGTTTGATTCATCAGAGGTATTGGAGTGTTGTGTTTCTAAAATTTCATCTGGTAGCGAAATAAAATCATCATCTCCAGTGTTTTC
>NW_010950785.1:0-229 GCF_000633955.1 Camelina sativa
CAACTTCTTCCTCTACCATATCATCAACTTCTTGATCAGAACTCCAACTTGACATCTTGTTAAAATATTTGTGGGTTTAAAGATAGAAAATTTGATCCTTTATTGTGGATAAATGGTTTTTTTGTTTTTGGGTTTAGAAGATAGAAACTGTTTGAGAACAAGGTTATGGTTTTAAAAGTTTACAACTTAAAAAAAAAACCTACAATCCGAATGAGAGATACAAGAAATG
>NW_010950786.1:0-229 GCF_000633955.1 Camelina sativa
TTAGAACATCTCCTGAAGTCGTGATCGCTAATCTCCTCTTCCAAATGAATTCCCACGGTTTCGGATCATAGTTAAACGGATGATTCAAATAAGGGTTTTCTTCGATGATCTCTACCGGGGTATCACCAGCGTAATCAAGAATCTTGATGTGATGATCAGAAGTATAAACACAGAGCTTTTGGTCCTTGTAAGCCATATGTAAACACTTTGTTCCTTCAAGGTGCCACCA
>NW_010950787.1:0-229 GCF_000633955.1 Camelina sativa
GTATTTCCTTGCTATCTTTACCGGAAAAGCATGTCTCCACCGAAATCTTCATCGGGAAAAACCACAAAACCCTTGATTCCGGGCGTTTTCGGCCCCCACCAACCGTCGAATCTTTCTGCGGAGAACATAGCCGAGATTAGAGGATCCACCGGGATTCCGTCGGAGGTGGAAATCAGATTCTTGGAGGCGCATGAGTCTCCGGAGAACCCCCCTCCAGGGTACTGCTGCG
>NW_010950788.1:0-229 GCF_000633955.1 Camelina sativa
CATTATATACACATTCATATGATTTTTAATGAAATTATTTGGTGGATTTATAATAACTAATGTTTTATGTAAATGAATGCAGGCTAAATCTATAATATCGATGGCGAACAGAGATATGGAAGAGAAGTCATCCTCAATAAACGGGTCGGATTCGCAAAATAAGTCGACCCGATTTCATCATAATCATTACCAGCTTCCAAATCCAAAGGCGTCAATGAAAAGATCTCTC
>NW_010950789.1:0-229 GCF_000633955.1 Camelina sativa
TTGCTTATCGTGGGCTGGTTCTATGAAGTTTGCTTCTAGAACTCCTGGGGAACAAATTTTTGTTAATGAGTCTCTCTCTTTGGTTTTACCTCAAACAAAACATATTCAATGAAAATATATGGAGAATGAATCACTATACCCACAACACCATTGCCTCTTGTTGACCCTTCCAGAAGGACCTTCCAGAAAGGCTGTAACGGTGCAAGAGAGATCTCAACTTAATCAACCC
>NW_010950790.1:0-229 GCF_000633955.1 Camelina sativa
CTCCGCAACCTTATACTCGAATTCACGCACTTCACTGCATGCCAATCTGTTGGAACATGTTACATAAAACGGAACTCTTCCAGCCTCATGCATAGGAGCAACACATTGGAGAACACCATTAGCTATAACATCTGCTGGAACTTCTGTTTGCCCAAACATGCAAGACCACTCGCCAATTTCAGCCTCCTCCCGAGTCTTTAAGAATTTTCCAGTGACAAAAACCTAAAAA
>NW_010950791.1:0-229 GCF_000633955.1 Camelina sativa
AGCTGAGGTTTAATTTCACGAACTCTAGTCTAAACCGAAGTACTCACACTTCATACCCAGCTTTACTTATCAAATTAAAGCAGAGGTTTAATTTCGCAAACTCAAGTCTAAACCGAAGTATTCATTTCGTACTCAGTTTTTAAGGTTTGATTTCGTGAATTCTAATTAGAACCGAAGTTCATACTTCGTACTCAGTTTTATTTATCATTAGAAACTGAGGTTAAATTTC
>NW_010950792.1:0-229 GCF_000633955.1 Camelina sativa
AAGACGACGGTAGTTGATCCTGGCTACGTGTTGCTGGACTGGAAGCCGAATCAGTCTCTGATTGATTTGCTCGAGTTGAAGTTGATTCTTCCCTGGAAGGAAGGCCTTGAGCTGCTGTTAGAAATGCAGAGCCACCATGAACTCTCGTCTCAGGAGGATCTTTCTTCTGTTGACTTTGCACTTCCAAGTCTTTCAATGATTCCATCACCGCTTTCATAAGCATCTGAAT
>NW_010950793.1:0-229 GCF_000633955.1 Camelina sativa
CCATATGCAGCTCCACCACCACCACCGCTACCTCCACCACCACCACCGGCATGACCACCGTAACCACCAGCCGCTCCACCGTAACCACCACCACCTCCTTCTCCTCCTCCACTAGCATAACCACCGGAAGAAGCAGCTCCACCACCGCCTCCCCCATGACCAGCACCGCCACCACCAGCATACCCTTCGGCACCTCCATATCCACCACCGCCTCCTTCTCCACTACCAC
>NW_010950794.1:0-229 GCF_000633955.1 Camelina sativa
CAAACTTCTACTCCTTTGGAATGGTTCCTAGCGGAAGCAGCAGCAACAACAACAATAACCGGAGCCGGAGTTTATACTTCAACGTAGTCTCCGATCATGAGCCGGGAGGGTTCACGGTGACGAGACAAGGAGGTATGAATTGTCAAGATTGTGGGAATCAAGCTAAGAAAGATTGTCCTCATATGAGATGTAGAACTTGTTGTAAAAGCCGAGGCTTTCACTGTCAAAC
>NW_010950795.1:0-229 GCF_000633955.1 Camelina sativa
ATAAACAAAAGAACCCCTGCTACTGAACCTGAAACTGCGAACCGGAAATAACGTATGAGTTAGTAACTTCTTTATTGATCTTGAAATTAAGAAAAATTCATATTCTCTCTGGCCAGGAGACTTACCAATGCGAATAATAGTGACAGAAGTTCCTGTACAACCATTGAAAAGTAATATTTCTCAGAAATATATAACCAAACTTGTCTCGAAATGGTTAAGAAAAAAAAAA
>NW_010950796.1:0-229 GCF_000633955.1 Camelina sativa
TGACATTCTTACATTCTTTTCCAGCTGAGAGAGGCACGTTTGTACGAGACACTACTCGGCTTTTATTACTTGGTCAGGAACTTATCTCTTATTTGAATCTTTGTGATGAATGTTTGATGAATAATTTCTTTTAACTTTTTCTTGTAATTTGGCTCACATTTCTGTAGGCTCCAAACAATAGGGTTCAAGTTCAACTCTAGAGCACGGGTCTAATTCGAGCAACATATAT
>NW_010950797.1:0-229 GCF_000633955.1 Camelina sativa
ATATACAAACACAGAAGAACCCCAATTTCTAGCCAATACATTGATATACCTTGACACCAAGTGTGCGTTGTGCCTTGGGTTCACTAGTAATTCCATCTTCTTCGGCGCTATCACCAGGCTTGGTTACATCTCTTCTTCGATTTAACACACCCCATCCGAAGAAGCAAGACACCAGCACAATATATAAAAGTGCCATTGATAACTCAATGCATCTAACCTGAAATGTAAA
>NW_010950798.1:0-229 GCF_000633955.1 Camelina sativa
AGGATACCGGGAAAATAAAGTTCACAAGCTACGAAGGGAAAGGAGACTCGGCGACTCAACTGAAGACCTTCTTACTGACTGTCAGCCGCGTGTACCTCGAGCCTCACGAAACGGACGTCGGATACTGTAAGTTGTTCGTTCAAACGTTTTGTGGACCGGCCCTGCTTTGGTTTGCATCCTTGGCGGCTGGATCCAATAACAATTTCACTGAGTTGTCCACCTCGTTCGT
>NW_010950799.1:0-229 GCF_000633955.1 Camelina sativa
TAAGCAAAACATTCACTTTATTGTAGATGCATTCTTAGAATTATAAATCGACATGCTTAATTAAAGTCAAAAATAAAATAAAAAAGATTTCCGCTGCCGGGCTTTGAACCCGGAATTCAAAACCATGTAAATGCAACATAGATAAGGATTTAACCAATGTGCTACAGCGGATTTTTTTGTACGATATGAATTCATATAATATATGTTTAGATAAGAGTTAATATTTAAA
>NW_010950800.1:0-229 GCF_000633955.1 Camelina sativa
TGGGGATTTGGATGCAGCATTGTAGAAATGCTGACTGGTGTACAACCTTGGTCTGGGAGATCCGCCGATGAAATATTTGATTTAGTGGTGAGAAAGCAAGAAAAGCTTAATATCCCCAATGGCATACCGCCTCCTCTCGAGAACCTACTTCGGGGTTGCTTTATGTATGATCTTCGAAGCCGACCTTCAATGACTGACATCTTACACGTCTTGAAGAGGTAAATTATAC
>NW_010950801.1:0-229 GCF_000633955.1 Camelina sativa
ACACGCACCCGAGTCACCGTGATGTTGTAGTTTGGGCTGCAATGAATTTCACCACGGTTAAAAGTTGCATTCACAAAGTAACAAAAATCTACAATTTAACGCATAAGTGAATTACCACTTACTGTGAAGGATTCAGATTGAACGGTGTCTCTTCCTGATCAGAACTACCCTTGTCCCCAAAGCTGATCCTTCCAACTCCATCATGTCCAAAACACATGGAGAAAGAATC
>NW_010950802.1:0-229 GCF_000633955.1 Camelina sativa
AAATAGAAAAAGAATTGTGAAAATAAAAAATGAAAAGCAAAGATAGGAGAATAGTTTACCTGGGCGATGCAACCACCAAGACCAAGACCTTCGAAGCATTGATGAAACATTAAAGCAGCAAAGAGAGCTTTGGCAGTGTCTGGACTTTGTGATGCCCCAAGTGATATTCCTATTACCACTGAGTGTACTATTATTCCCACTTCCAACACCTATACATTTTTAATAAATT
>NW_010950803.1:0-229 GCF_000633955.1 Camelina sativa
AATCCCAAACCTTCTGCTGCTGTTTCCAAGATTCTTGGAACTCTACACAATTGATTTTTTTGGTGTTTCATTCTCCTACCTAACCTGAGGAAGATAAAACTGACCCCAAAATTGTGTACAACAATAATTTTGATAATTACATAATCTTTCTAGGTAAATAAACCAAAAAAAAAAGGTTCTAATAGTGCGGCTTATGTAATTTCGAAGAGTAGATAAAAAGAATCATTTG
>NW_010950804.1:0-229 GCF_000633955.1 Camelina sativa
ATTTTCACCACCTGAGGCATCCCATTGAGTTACCAAGAACATACATTCGCCAATGTACCACATTTTCTTTTCAAGAATCTTGGCTCGCAGATGCTCATTTGGGATCCTCACTAGCATGGAGTTATTAGCATGATTGAGATGAATTTCAAGCTGTTGCCCTCGACCCCAAATATGGCTTAGAGCACTCTGGATGTGTTTGTAAGTTGGCAAGCGGCCTTTGAATCTCCCA
>NW_010950805.1:0-229 GCF_000633955.1 Camelina sativa
CATACACCCGAAAGTTATATGGAATTCAGGAACGCAATTGTTTCAAAATATATGCAGAACCCTGAAAAGACACTGACGATTTCTGATTGTCAAGGATTGGTAGATGGTGTTGACATTGAAGATTTTGCACGAGTTTTCCGTTTTCTTGATCACTGGGGAATAATTAATTACTGTGCCACCACCCAGTCACATCCTGGGCCTTCTAGAGATGCATTGGATGTGAGGGAGG
>NW_010950806.1:0-229 GCF_000633955.1 Camelina sativa
TCTTCCCTTTGTTTCTCTCCAAAAACTCCACTCCGTTGAACCTAAAACACACACAAAACAGTAAAATTAAAACGCCGCCGTTATGTCGGTGGCATCAATGGTAATTAACGTAACAAGCACCAGGACAGAACCGTAAAGAGTTTGAGTTAGTGTCCCCACAAGTGTGGGGGAATTTATGTCTTCATATGAAGAGAGAGTTTGGTGGGTGTCATAGTATCACCGGAGGCGC
>NW_010950807.1:0-229 GCF_000633955.1 Camelina sativa
GACCTATGGGTACATGATGGCACGTCTCGTTCGGATCTGTTGAAACTGCTCTTCCTTGAGCTACCTTACGTCCAGAGTTGCTGCAATCTAAAAGATAACACTTCTGCTTTGGACTTCTGGTGGAACTATTGCTGCCTGGACTCTACAACTTAAACCAAATAATACAAGCAAGTTCCAACATAAATGAAAGTTCCAACATCAATCAACAGACAAATTAACAAATGAAATA
>NW_010950808.1:0-229 GCF_000633955.1 Camelina sativa
TCAATTATAATTGTAACTCCTCTAATTAAATTATTTTAAAAATATAAACTCCTATCACTTCAAATCTTATAAATAACCATTTCTATATCCTCCTCCACCATATCACAAATTCTAAATATTTTCTTTGTTTTGTTTATATTTTAGCATGGGTTGAAAACTCATTGTAAGTGTTTAATTATACTTTTTGTTGGATATATCTTATATTGTGTTTTCAATTTTATTTCTTTGT
>NW_010950809.1:0-229 GCF_000633955.1 Camelina sativa
TGCAAATATTCGCTTATGTTCAAATAAAACCCATAACAATAAGTATGCAGATATTCGAGGAGAAGAGATATGCAAGAACGACAATGGAGATAAATCTACTAGCACCGGTTAGATTTTCAACAGCGCTGGCTGCTGCAGTTTGTGTCCCATCCATTATGTCTTCGAAGAAAAGATCAATGGGCAGCCAAAGTGCAGACTCACTAGTCCCATGATGCTGACTAGTCAATGC
>NW_010950810.1:0-229 GCF_000633955.1 Camelina sativa
CTCCACCATTCATTGTTCTTCAAATAAGTAAACAAAAATAAATTAATCTCATATAAGTATTACTTAATTAAAAATATAAGTAGAAATTCATAAATAAATAAATATCTTTATAAATCAACTTTAACCATGTCTCAAATACATAAATGCATAGAATAAAATAAAATAAAAACTGAAATCCAAATAACTAAAACCCAAAGACAATAAAATAAGAGACAAGGTTGAATAAATC
>NW_010950811.1:0-229 GCF_000633955.1 Camelina sativa
TGCTTACATGACAGGAAAAATGAAATTCCTAATATACATCAAACCTGTTCATTTATTCCTATCCCATTGCGGACTATGCGAAGAGAACCATCCTTATATGCTCCAGAGCATGTTACAACCTGACCTTGCCCTTGTCTCTCAAGATCAACTACACAAAAGTCGACAATAGGCCCCAAGTTGACATACTTTTCTAAAATTTCTACATATGAACCTTTTGCATCCGGTTGCA
>NW_010950812.1:0-229 GCF_000633955.1 Camelina sativa
CTGATCAGGAAGTATGGATTGAACTGCTGCAGACAGTGTTTCCGCAGCAACGCTAAGGAAATTGGATTCATCAAGGTAAATTTCAATCTCTATGACTTTTTGTGTTTCTTTCATTTTTTTTTCTTTTTGGCATAGCTGTTTGATTCGTGGTTTTGTTCATCTTTTTTTAACAGTACCGTTAATCAAGCACCAACTTCATGATTGATGCTTATTATACACACATGATGGC
>NW_010950813.1:0-229 GCF_000633955.1 Camelina sativa
ATTAATAGTATAGATTTGTTTTTAATAAATATGTTTCTCTTTCTAAAATATAACTTATTTTTTAGTTTCACTAAAGTTTTTAACTAAACAAAATCTTTTTTGATTGAGAGATATATATTTTAGGAAAAACGTAGAGAAAGAGAAGGAAGAGAGAGAGTGTGAGAGAGAAGCGACTCGATTCAGGGCCACGAATTGGCGCGAATTCGTAGGGGAAGAAACACAGAACTCG
>NW_010950814.1:0-229 GCF_000633955.1 Camelina sativa
TGCTCTGAGTTCCTTGGTTCATATTATGAAGTTGAAGATCATGATATGAGAGTATTTGATTTTTCTGATGTGCTCTCTCAGAACAAAAGAGCAGACCTGAAGTCACATCCATAATAGCTGCATCCTCTGGTTCAATGAAAACAGAAGAAGTAGCCAGAAAAGCTATGGATGGCATAAAAGCAGGAAATTTCACTGTCTCATGCAACTTTGAGGGATTCTTACTGTCTCT
>NW_010950815.1:0-229 GCF_000633955.1 Camelina sativa
AAAAAATAAAAACAAGAGAGGAAAAGCTGGAGAAAATGAGTAGGAGAACCTAGTCATACTTTAACCAGACCAAAAGAAGATCCTTAAAGTTCTTTCTCCTCTTTTTTGCTAGAATGGCATCTCTGATTTGTCTGTCCAGACCTTTGAACAAGATCTGAGTCTCAGTTGCAGAGTTGTTGTGAAATCGGTTGTTTCGCTCCCTCCATATAGCGTACAGAGTTGCTTGGGC
>NW_010950816.1:0-229 GCF_000633955.1 Camelina sativa
TCGCCAATAGAAGCAGGATCGGAGCCCGTCGTACGCTCAGAACACTCACCAATCTCAAAAATAGGCGATGAAGTACTATGGTGATCAGTCAATGGAGAAGCTGGAGGTTGGACAGGAGGTACCAACTCAGAGACTTCGGCTGAGGGAGCTTCTTTTGCAGGCAATTCTGGTGACACACTGAGACCTTTATACCAGGCTGAGGTTAGAGTAGTATCGGATTGCGGAAGCA
>NW_010950817.1:0-229 GCF_000633955.1 Camelina sativa
GCAGCACATGTCTGTGCAATCTCATTCTCATGGTGCGGGAATTTCAGGTCTGCACCACCACCATGAATATCAAATCTCGGAGACAGGTAATGAGCACTCATGGCGCTGCACTCAATGTGCCATCCTGGTCTTCCTGGACCCCAAGGGCTCTCCCAACTTGGTTCACCAGTTTTTGCAGCCTGCATAAATTTCAAGCATAAACTTCAATTGCTCTAGTTTCATGACTCAG
>NW_010950818.1:0-229 GCF_000633955.1 Camelina sativa
TCTGAAAATCTCCATAGCTACCAGACCTACTCGAACCAGATTCACTCGATCCCTCAGCAATGCTGCTACTGTTGCTGGAATAATCTCTCGTCAGAAAAATCTGATCATCAATGATCTTGGCACGATTCTGAAACGAACCTCTGAAACTAAATGCCTCAGCCAAAGAAGAAGTTGACAATGATGAAACAGAGGATCTAGAGGATATAGATTCATTCCTCAGCAACTTCTC
>NW_010950819.1:0-229 GCF_000633955.1 Camelina sativa
AGCTGTTGATTGAGGCGGAGGAAGCGTTTGAGCTTGTGCTTGAACCGGCCGCGTAGGTCGAATGATCATATGGTCATATCTCGTACCAGGTTCTAAACTGCCTCGCATCCGGCTCGGTTGGCGCCAATTTGCAGTGTTAGCAGGAGGCAAATTCATGAACTCTCGTGATGATAACTGTCCCCTTGCACCACCAGGATTATGTCTTTGGTCGTTGGTCCCTCCGTAATTG
>NW_010950820.1:0-229 GCF_000633955.1 Camelina sativa
CCAATGCATACAGTCGATGCTTCCTATCATCCCGGGAAATCCGCGCATCTCTCCAATATCGAGTAGTCGTTGAAGATCCGCTGGTGTGGGTCTCCTTAGGTACTCATCTCCAAAAAAGTTTATGATTCCTTGAACAAAATTTTCCAAGCATGAAATCGCAGTGGTTTCAGCAAGGCGAATGTATTCATCTTGCGCGTCAGCTGCACTTCCATATGCCATCATACGAATT
>NW_010950821.1:0-229 GCF_000633955.1 Camelina sativa
AATAGCTGGGTGAGTGGCTTGGAAATTTTGGAAAAATCCTTTATAAAACCATCAATAGAATCCAGTATGGCCGAGGAAGCTACGTATATCTTTCACTATTTTAGGCGGCTTTGGACTGGACATCACCTCAATCTTGGCCTTGTCAACCTCTATCCCTTTCTCAGAAATCCGATGACCAAGAAAAATCCCATCAGTGACCATAAAATGGCATTTTCCCAATTCAGAACAA
>NW_010950822.1:0-229 GCF_000633955.1 Camelina sativa
CATCCAAGCAATATTCCAATAATACTAGCTTCAAAGATTTCTTCAAAACTGAAAGCGTTTTGCATTCTTTGAGAAAGTTGCGCACTCTATCTGGAGTAACCACTTTTGGAAGTAGAAAGGAAGGGTGTTTCAAAAGCATAACAAAAACTGATCTTGGAAGGCACACGATAGGCATTTCAAGTTGCAATAAGGCATCACCAAGTTCTTTGCTCCCTGAGTATTCCTCATC
>NW_010950823.1:0-229 GCF_000633955.1 Camelina sativa
TTTAAAAAATACTCTTTTTAGCTTAAAAGAAAAAGGGAAGTATTCTAATTAGCAGGGAAAAAGAAAATAGGAAAGCTTACAACCCAAATTTACAAAAAATCTCTTTATCTTAAAACAAAAAGGAAGAATTCTACTTAGCAACAAAAAAGAAAATAAGAAAGCTTCCAAATTCTAAATTAGATGTATTTGTATAAATAGGCATCTAAAACAGAGAATCTTTCAAAACTCC
>NW_010950824.1:0-229 GCF_000633955.1 Camelina sativa
ATTCACAAAAAGGTACTTAAAGGAAGCTCCAAGTATTGAGTTAATGAATTAATTAGTATGCTCTTAAGTGGAGTCTAAAAGAATCTAAAGCGTTGTATACAAATTCGATTAAGACCCTGAGACAAAACTTGACGTATAAGAAAGGTATATGAAGAGTGAAGGAGAAATGGGTGATGGATGAACTCGCGTAGAATCATGTTCGTCATCGTTCTGACTGCCGCCATTTTTT
>NW_010950825.1:0-229 GCF_000633955.1 Camelina sativa
TGGTAGGTTGAGATATCCCTTTTTATCTCTCGGTCACTAGATAGATACATGGCAGATTTGTTTTTCTTTCTCAAGTCTGAAGCCATTGTCTATGTTTTTGACAGTTAACCGTGCTTACGGTTTATGTGTTTCTTTACGGCCGGCTATATCTAGTACTTAGTGGGCTTGAAGAAGGGTTGAGCAACCAACGAGCTTTTCGTAACAACAAGCCTCTTGAGGCAGCTCTTGC
>NW_010950826.1:0-229 GCF_000633955.1 Camelina sativa
TCATCTGCAAAGTGCTCTACCAAACGCATCTCCATACTCTGTCCTCCTAGTCCCGAGTCCCATCTAACATCCTTGACCTACATAAACATTAATAAATTATGACCCATAATGAAAACCACTCCAACTGAGAGCAGCCAAAAGAATAAGAATGAGTAGGCTGAGCTTTAAGTCACACATGTTTCCAAGAAGCAAAAAATAAAGAACCCACAAAATACAATATATCTGGAAG
>NW_010950827.1:0-229 GCF_000633955.1 Camelina sativa
AATATATCATCTAATAAAGAATCGTTAACGACCAAGAATCAAGGCTCTACTCTATAAGATCTTGAATTATGTGTGTGTGTGTGTTTTTTTTTTTTGGTTAAAAAGAATTGATCGAATTTGTTTGGTTAGGTAACAACGGAACGATCAACGGGCAAGGGAAATACTGGTGGGTGAAGTACCGGAGTGGTGGATTTAAGTCGATCACGAGACCTTACACAATCGAAATCAT
>NW_010950828.1:0-229 GCF_000633955.1 Camelina sativa
GTCACTAGTCAAAATTAAGTTATTAACCAATTAAACCGAGTTGTTACAATATTTAAATACTTTCTTCTTTGGGAAGGAGCCGTCGAGAAAGATATAAGTCTAACAGCTAACAATTTCTTTTCTTTTCTTTTTTCTTTTCTGAACAATATCTTTTTGAAAAGTTCGTGGGGGAAAAGGAGGTCAAATCTAGCAGACAAATAAAATAATATACAAAAAATTATTTATAATA
>NW_010950829.1:0-229 GCF_000633955.1 Camelina sativa
CAAGAAACTGAATATTACAATATACCTCCAAGTCCCGCAATTGCCTAACTCCTTTATTCAGAGCGTTTTGATCAGCTAGTGATGAATATTTTGTTAACATGTGAGGATGATTAGCACAACCGGCCTCTTTATTGAAACAAGAATTGCACACATCATAGACTGGGCAAACTTCACAGCGCCAACCTTGACCACTTTCAATATCGAGGTGGCATGCGTTACATGTTATCAC
>NW_010950830.1:0-229 GCF_000633955.1 Camelina sativa
CATTGTTTACAGAAATAAGTATAGGAGAAACACCCGATTTATCAGTGTTGGCTCGATAGTATTTATCGGGTAGTTCCATCATATTTGGAATTATTTCCATGGGTTTATTTGGAAATATTCGCTTAATTAAGTTGTGAAGGTAAATTGAGTTGGGGGCATTTAATTTAGATTTGGAAAGAACGTAGAGTTGTTCAAAAAGTAGTAATATTTTGCTAGCCGGTGATCTAAA
>NW_010950831.1:0-229 GCF_000633955.1 Camelina sativa
TCGCTGCGAAATCGATACCGAAAGGGTTGCATTGTCTTGCCATGAGGCTGATGGAAGAGAGGATTGCTCATCCTGAGAAGTATACTGATCAAGGCAAAGATAGACCAGCTGAGCTCGAGGATCCGAATCTTTACCATTACGCTATCTTTTCGGATAATGTGATTGCGGCCTCAGTGGTTGTCAACTCTGCTGTGAAGAACGCTAAGGAGCCGTGGAAGCATGTGTTTCA
>NW_010950832.1:0-229 GCF_000633955.1 Camelina sativa
GAAACTTATGTTTACTCCGTCAATGTCGGGTAAATTGTCCCCAAAACCAACCGAGGTACGTACGCGTCAATTCTATATTCTCAACACAATAATTCATTTAATATCGTTTGATTATTACATTAACGTAACCAAAAATATTGACTTTGGTGTAATTTGTTTTGGTACAGAGGAAACATTCGAAAAAGTTAGTCGTAGAAAATGTAACAGCGATGGAAATATTTCGGGGTGC
>NW_010950833.1:0-229 GCF_000633955.1 Camelina sativa
AAAAAAAAAAACAAATACCAGTTTATTTGTTTTTCCTAGTTTTTCCCTATCTTGTTAGTATAATTTTTTGTTGGATTTAATACTGATTGGTATCTGATCATCTAGGTTCTGGAGAAATTATCGAACATATTAAATGAAGGCAGTGGACGTGGGTTGGCAAGAAAAATTATAGCAGTTATAAAAGCTGCTAACATACTGGGACTTACATTCACTGAGGCATATCAAAAGC
>NW_010950834.1:0-229 GCF_000633955.1 Camelina sativa
GTTTCTCTTGATCACGGCAAGATTTATAAAATAGGGATATTATATGAGCATTTTTGCTCGGAGATTTGAAATAAGGATAAGATAAAATTTTCGTTTTCCTGTCTGTTGATGCTCTATGTAGAAGAAGAAGATCCGTCCATGTGACTTTTTTAGATATATATCTCTTGATTTCCTTTTATTTTTTTAATGCTATCTTTGACTAGTCAATTAATTCTGTATTAACCAAAAA
>NW_010950835.1:0-229 GCF_000633955.1 Camelina sativa
ATCGAAGATGACCCTGACGGATCGGGAACTACTCATTTGTTTAATTGCATGAAGAGTGTGACATCACGGGCTAATCGTGCTTTTGAGCCACTTTTTGAAAGACAGGTTGGTATGGTCACACAGTATTGTTTTTTGGTGTTGTCCTAGCCTCTTGCTATCTGCTTAAGACTTTTTCGCCATTATTCGTAGGCCCAAGCTGAGAAGATCAGGTCTGTACAAGGAATGCTTC
>NW_010950836.1:0-229 GCF_000633955.1 Camelina sativa
ACAGTGCTGTCCAAACTCATCACCACATCTAAACCAAACCCATCTTTAGGATTGAAGCTCCTCTCAAGCAAATCCGGGAAAATCAACAGCACATCAAGCACAATCGCCTGCATCGTGTTGAACCTAACGTACCTGCTGAAGTTAGGGTTCCTCACGACGACGAAGTAGAGAGTGATGAAGACAAGAAACCCATTGAAAGGGAAGCTCTTGAAAGCCCTGATGGCAGGAA
>NW_010950837.1:0-229 GCF_000633955.1 Camelina sativa
TGCTGATTTATGCTAATTTTATGGCTGATTTATGTTTATGTTATGGCTGAGTTATGATTTAGTGGTGGCTGAGTTAAAACTTACTGATGGGTTTCACAATCTCTTATGTTATAGTTGCGTGTCTGTAAAATGGTTATGATGGAAAATGGTTGCGATCTATTTCATATGTAACCAGATCAAGAAGACGACCCAGCTGTGGATCGCCTGATCGAGGACATACATATGGATA
>NW_010950838.1:0-229 GCF_000633955.1 Camelina sativa
TTGTATAGTATAGATGGTAATCTTCATAGCATTTCATAGTCTGTGTATGCAAATTTGTGGGTTTTCACAGGAAAGATTGAGAAATGCTCATTCTTGACCATTTCATGCTTTTCTGAAGCACTCCATTTTATTCTTATGCAGAATCCCTTTTTAACGCTTTTGCAACGGCTGCGTTCTTCAAGTTTGTAGTGTTTTCGATATTTGAGATGAGATATCTTCTGTCCATATG
>NW_010950839.1:0-229 GCF_000633955.1 Camelina sativa
TGAAACTTTTGATCGAGGGCTTTGCAACTTTTGTTTCCCGTTGTGGGAAACTATATGAGGATCTTTCTAGAGAGAAGAACCAATCAAATCAGCTGTTTGATTTTCTCCGGGGAGGTAATGGTCATGAGTACTACGCTAGAAGGCTGTGGGAGGAGCAGCAAAAGCGCAGTGATCAAAGTAAGCTGACATTAGATGTTAAGCCGTCTTCAAGTGTACAGAAAATGACTGC
>NW_010950840.1:0-229 GCF_000633955.1 Camelina sativa
TGTGTACCATGAATTGTGCAGAACCCAAACTACAGTCGTCAGCACCAGGAATGCTTGCAACAGATCTAACCAAGTCACAACCTCCATCTAGTATCCCAGCATAAGAAAGTCTTTGTACTATATCCTTTACAACATCTACATCTTGGAGAAGAGTATCAACATGAGACCACCAACCACCCTCAGTTATCTTTTTGTCGCTCAAAGCAGAACGGATCACATTTTGGACATC
>NW_010950841.1:0-229 GCF_000633955.1 Camelina sativa
AATTAAGAGCAACACCAAATATGAAATTAATTGTAGGTAATGATCATCTCTGAATTCTTTTTTGGTGTGAATACTGATATATGCATATGTGTGTCTATCTGGAGTACACAAGTGGGAAATTCACACTTCACAGTATGAGTTTATCTAATTAAAAAGGGATCGTCGTATCTCTTCTGTTCCCAACGAATGTCTTCACGTTTCGTCCTCTGAATCCAAATTAAATGAACCA
>NW_010950842.1:0-229 GCF_000633955.1 Camelina sativa
CGAGGTATTACTAAAACCTAAGTGGACAAAATCAAACAACAATTGAGAAAGGAGAAAGCAATAATGGTTAATCAGGAAATATACCTATGAAGAGACGATACGAATAGGAAGGAAGGGGATCCGGGAGAGAGATTGATGATGAGATTTCTATATCTTCCAAGAAGAGAGACTTGAGAATCTCTGGGAAGAGATCAGCAATTATTTTGATACCGGCGATACCGGTTCTTAG
>NW_010950843.1:0-228 GCF_000633955.1 Camelina sativa
CCAGTATCCGTAGCCCCTTCCCCAATCTTGTCCACAAAACAACCATTCACAGATATAGAATACCTGCAAAGATTTCCAAAAATTACAAAAAACAATCTATTGACTCGGTTTTGTCTCCACACTCAAGAGAGAAGCAATGAACTTTTACCTAAGGGCAAGAAAAGGCTTTCCTGTTAACATTCGATGGATGAATCCCTCATTCATCTTCTTGCATAACTCTTCTTCAAC
>NW_010950844.1:0-228 GCF_000633955.1 Camelina sativa
AAATTGTATACAATTCACTCATTTTTCCCTTTCTCATCTGGTGCTTCCAGGGTTACTGCAGTGGATGGACACTACCAGATTGGTATCTATTCTGTACGTTCTATTGAATATGGCGAGGAGATAACTTTCGATTATAATTCTGTAACTGAGGTCTGTTCATCCCTCTCCCTTCTTTTATGCAGCTCGTACTGTAGCAAACTATATTTCGTTGGATTAATCGTATTGTTC
>NW_010950845.1:0-228 GCF_000633955.1 Camelina sativa
AGTGTCTCAATGCGTACGCGTCATTTGGCTCTTGTTTTAATGCTAGCGGCAATAATTTACCTACCGGCAGCAGAAGCCTTCATGTTCTTCACAGAAAATATTTACTGTTCGCCTGTAAGTGGGCGAATCGTATCAAACGGAAAACCACTCGGCGGATTAATCATAAAGCGACGAATACTTAGCAGTGGCCTACATAACAGCAAACAACAAGACCAGACAAAAACAGAC
>NW_010950846.1:0-228 GCF_000633955.1 Camelina sativa
CTCAGTCGACTTTTCAGGCATTACCATTTAGTTACGTGGAAATTGCCCGACTACTTTTTGACCAGTAGGTTCTTTGACTCTTCTTGTTTCTTGACTCCCCCCTTGCATTTATAGCATCCGGATTTGCTGATGAGTATTTTAAAATCTCACTCTTGGCAGTGCACATGACGATATTCCAGACAAATATATGGTAATTTCGTACATCTGCTGGGTTTTGTCTTCCATTCT
>NW_010950847.1:0-228 GCF_000633955.1 Camelina sativa
CAAAGAGTAATTCGAAACCTATGTATTCATGGTGGTGGGATAGTCACTATACCCCTAAGAATTCTAAATGGCTTCTGGAGAATCTTGCTGGTATGTTATCTTTGTTAATGTGATTTCTCTGCTTTAGATTCTCTTTTCTTTTGGTCTAATGACTATCTGTGAACTATTGTGTTGTTTCTTCTTTTTTGAAAGGTATGGATAACAATGTGAAACAAATGATCAAGGTTC
>NW_010950848.1:0-228 GCF_000633955.1 Camelina sativa
CTAAATGGAAGTTTCAATTTGTAGTTGGGAAAATTTTGAGCCAGTAGGTGGTATGCTACCTCAGCCAGAATGGGCGGCATGGGACCAAACAGTTGAGTACTGTGCATTTGCTTATCAACAATACATGGTCATATCGTCCTTGCGCCCTCAGTATAGATATCTTGGTGATGTTGCCATTGCACATGCTACTGGAGCTGTTTGGCATCGCAGGCAGCTGTTTGTGGCTAC
>NW_010950849.1:0-228 GCF_000633955.1 Camelina sativa
ACAACAACTTCAGATTTACTCCTCCTACACATATCCCAAAAACCATATGTACTTTTAACTCTCAAAATGTTCCAAACTAAAAAAATACAAAGGTTACTATCCTCACCCAGTATCAAAGTGATTGTCTTTAGCCACAGCTTCATTGATCAAAGGAGATATATCAATATTGGATCTTGACGTAAAGCTTCCAACTTTGGCAAAATTTAAGCTGCCTGTGAAGAAGCTACA
>NW_010950850.1:0-228 GCF_000633955.1 Camelina sativa
GCAATGCCATATCTTATGTCAGATCAGAACCAAATAGGAAAAAGGCTTTTGAGATGCGAGTGGAAACTGGTAGATTAAAAAAGGGTAGTTTTCCTGTAGATGTAACCACTAGATGGAATTCGACATATTTGATGTTGACAAAACAATTAAGTTCAAAGGAGCTTTTGATAGGATGGAGTTCGAAGATAAGCTTTACAATGATTATTTCTTAGAGTATGAGAATGGAGA
>NW_010950851.1:0-228 GCF_000633955.1 Camelina sativa
TCAAATAGTACATGAAAAGTAAAGAAATATATAGGTTCAATGAGTTTCCAAAGAGATGCGCAATCTCGATGGATATGATTCAACATTGAAGACGAGCTTCGATAAATCTCTAATCAACTAGTGGTGAAAGACAGTTTGCAGAGTTAACAAGTAAGAAGTTTTGATAAGTTGCTCCAAAGAAGAGGATGAAGGTGAATACAGTTTCCAATTGCAGGAAAGGGTTTGCGA
>NW_010950852.1:0-228 GCF_000633955.1 Camelina sativa
ACAGAAGATGATGCGACCTTCTTAGTCGAGAAAGGGATTATAGAGAACTATTTCGGAACGGGTGAAGATGTTTCTTTATTCTTCAAGAACATCGGAAAAGACATCTCATTCAGCATATATGATAGTTTCTTGAGAGATGTGTTCGAGGGGGTGAACGAGTACACTTCAAAAGGTTGCCACGTGCAATGGGCAGGGTTCAAGTACACGCATTTCAACACTCCATGGACA
>NW_010950853.1:0-228 GCF_000633955.1 Camelina sativa
AGGAAATTGTGAAATTATTCCACCGGTAGGATTGACATATATGACAACCAACATATCCGTGTAAAAAGAAAAATCTCCGAATAACTCCGCCTACTACAAATTTGAAAACTAAGACTTATATCTAATAATATTTTCTTGTATATGTATATATAATATACACATTCCATTAGGTTGGTATGAGATTTAACCACTCTTCCAGAGTAATTATTTTAACCTTGTATTAAGACT
>NW_010950854.1:0-228 GCF_000633955.1 Camelina sativa
TAGTTATCTGGCTGAGTATCATTGCTCTCTTGTTCCTTCCATTTCCTGTTTACCACCGACAGATATCCGATCTTTTCAACCACCACCACCACCACCACCACCACCACCACCACCATCACCACCATCACCTCCTCTTCTCATTAAATCCCTTCCTCCATCACTTAAAAAGACTACACCATATCCCCTTTCTTCTGTCTGTACTCTTGACCGCTATACACCTCTGTTCCA
>NW_010950855.1:0-228 GCF_000633955.1 Camelina sativa
AAGTCATAGACTACTCATGGCTGGGTTTCGTGGAAACTCTTCTTCGACTTGCAAATTTGAATCCGTACCTAGTAGTAGCTATAATACCGGAATAGCAGCTGAAGACAAGTCTCAACAAACTCGTGGTGACTCAAGCTTTGAGGAGCAACTGGATTATGAATCATCTCTCTTTGGCTCGCCTACTTCATCACCTCTGGTTGAACATATGAAAATATCATTCAACCCAAA
>NW_010950856.1:0-228 GCF_000633955.1 Camelina sativa
GCGAGGTAACCAACAACAACCAGACTGCAAAGGTACTCACTTTGCTAGGACCCTCAATGACTCTGACATCATCTTTCACAGCAATGACATTTTTGTAGCGATCTTGAACATTAAATTTCTTCTCAATTTTGCATTTGATTTCTCTGAGTTTGACAAGAGCAACCTCAGGTCTGTCAGGAACCCCTTTAAGAACCTAGGGATATTAAAACAGAGTTATTCCTAGATCCA
>NW_010950857.1:0-228 GCF_000633955.1 Camelina sativa
TTTACGTAAAAGGTAATTTCAACGTGCTTGCCGATTTTACATCCTTAACCTGTCTCCATTTGAGTTTTTTCACTTCGACTACCTTCAGGTTCAAAATGCTGCAGGGCTGCAGCGAACCCGTGAACTCCATTCCAATGAATCCTCCCAGAAGTATACCAAGAACCATCCACAACTTAACGTATCCGGGAGAGTTTCTGCGGTTTTTTCGTTTAGATCTCCTTAATGTTG
>NW_010950858.1:0-228 GCF_000633955.1 Camelina sativa
AAAATTCTGGAGCAGGAGTATATAGACTATGAGACCAAGGTAAGAATTGCTGCTTAGTAGGTCCTTTTTCATTCAGACCCAATGACTGGGACCAAATTCGACTCTGCATGGTTGTGCTATATTTTTCTCTTTGTTCGGTTGCTCTTCCTTGTCACTGATTTGGTTTTATCAGATCATTACTACCTTCAGCATTGTCGACAACATGAAAGAGCAATTCCAGGTTCTCCA
>NW_010950859.1:0-228 GCF_000633955.1 Camelina sativa
AAAGCATGGTCCTGAAAGACCGTTTTAATGGTGTCCAGGTAGTACTCGGCCGGCATGTCCAGCACAGCGTTGTACTCGTCATAAAAACGACGGTGCGCCTCGGCGCTTTCACCGTCACCTTCTACCAGATGCAGGTAGAAATCGTAATGGCTTTGCATGTGTTTGTCAGGGTTCATGCTGACAAATCCGATGTGCTGCAGAAACCCGGGATAAACCTTGCGCAGATAG
>NW_010950860.1:0-228 GCF_000633955.1 Camelina sativa
TTTTGTACTTGATTCTTGTGTGATCCAACATTTTCCATGGCTAAAACCATGCATAAACACACCCTTATTATTATCTATCTTAAATAAAAAATAGAAATATACCAAACAATTAAATTCTTAATATTTATGTGTATCACATTCACATGAGTTAGATTCCGAGTCCAAAATATCGAGGCAAAGTTTTCCATCTTCAATAACAAAACACACAAATTAATAATATACAAAATC
>NW_010950861.1:0-228 GCF_000633955.1 Camelina sativa
CTTGTCACAGGGAACGAAGTTGTAAAAGCCGAGCATTTTCTCGAAACTCTGATAAAAGGTCTCTTCTGCAACCTATCTTATTTTCCATGCACTAAACCCCAGCGAGACTTCACATTGGTTTATATTATATGTGTGTGTTTCAGCTCCTGAGGAACAATGGAACAAGCTTTTCGTAGACGGATTAACAATCGGAAAAGGAGATATCACACCTGATGAGCTATCTGCTGT
>NW_010950862.1:0-228 GCF_000633955.1 Camelina sativa
ATCATTTCAATGGTTTCACCCATTGAAGCTGAATACTGTTTCCACAGCCTGATGATTTTGACCTTAATTTTCCACATGTTCTTGAATGGTTTCAAATAGGTAAATTGTTGAAGGTAGCCATGAGAAACTTAAAGGATGAGTGGTTATTAATTTTGAATAAGCTTGGTTGGTGATGGTGGAAATGATGGGTTTGGATGAACGTTTATATAGGGGTACTAATTTCAATCA
>NW_010950863.1:0-228 GCF_000633955.1 Camelina sativa
ATATCAGCGTTCTCGGCTGTTTCACGAAATTCCGCCTTAATCGATCGAGTCGCCACAGAGTTAACGGTCGATGGTAGGTTGATTCGTGCAATTGTGTACATGGAAACGACCCACGGTTACTACGATGCCCCATTGGCTTTATTCGGGATGAATAAATCTATTCTTCCTATGAATGTTAACGTTGAGTATTGGGGTAGTACGTTCGGAAACCGTAGGGCTATGAATGAT
>NW_010950864.1:0-228 GCF_000633955.1 Camelina sativa
GTGCTATCTTATAAACCGCATACCCACGAAGATTTTACAAGACGTCTCTCCATTTGAGGTATTGAACAAAGAAAAACCTACATTTGATCACTTACGTGTGTTTGGGTGCACTTGTTTTGTGTTAAAACCAGGTGAACTACGAGACAAACTGGAAGCCAAAAGCACCAAAGCAATGTTTATTGGGTACTCTACCACACAAAAGGGGTATAAGTGCTATGATCATGAGGC
>NW_010950865.1:0-228 GCF_000633955.1 Camelina sativa
CTGAACCATCTCGGAGCTCGTACACCGATTGAATCAAACCCTGAAAACCCCATTAATTCAATTGACAAGAAAATAGATGATCAAAAACATTTCTAAATCGATAGACTCATTATAAAATAAGTTAAGACTTTGGAATAACCTTTCCGTATGTTCTTTCGCCAACAAGAACTGCTTTACAGTTATCATGCAGTGCAGAGGCTACCTGGAGAAAAATAAGACAAATCATTC
>NW_010950866.1:0-228 GCF_000633955.1 Camelina sativa
ATCGATTTCGAATTTGAAACCCCAAAATCTTGTCCAAATTGCGATGGTTAGAACTCGTGGAGGAAGACGAAAGCTTCCAACTCGGTGGTCAATGAGACTGAGTTCGTCGGAGACAGCAGATGCAATGGAGACGGTGGAGACTGCGGAGCCAACGGAGACGGTGGAGACTGCGGAGCCAACTGAGACGGTGGAGACTGCGGAGCCAACGGTTCGCAACCCATCTGAGAG
>NW_010950867.1:0-228 GCF_000633955.1 Camelina sativa
CCTTAACCAATTTTGTGTTGGGTGAACCATTTCTTTTTCATCAACCCAAAACATATATACAAACACACGAGTTTAATCGTCCCATCTACAAGTCTTGTTTCATTTATCATTCAATATTAGTTTAGCTTTTTGGCAGTTAATTTCAGGTTTTTTTCTGGTATTCAGTTGGGTTGATTCAACTATTATTAGAAACATTAGTATACGTCAACATTAAATATACGTATTTTG
>NW_010950868.1:0-228 GCF_000633955.1 Camelina sativa
ACCATCACCACCACCAACGTACACTTCCTTGATTTCTTTTGATTCTAGTTTCACGTTACGCCATTCCTCGAAGACAGATATGGAAGGGTGGTGCAAAACCGTAAGAACATGTGAAATCTCAGAGCTACCATTCTTGAGAATCTCAGCAGCTGCGCATATATCGCCTAGGTATAGATTCTCCCTAACTAGGTCAAGCTTCTGCATTCTTTGATAACAAAAACCTAATTA
>NW_010950869.1:0-228 GCF_000633955.1 Camelina sativa
ATTCCTCCTACTTTTCTATTCCCAGTACTTCAATCAAATTTTGACGGTTGTTCTTGAAGTGCTCGATGACGAAGATTTTTCAATCAGAGAGCTTGCTCTTTCGCTTATTTCTGAAATGCTAAAAAGCCAGGTTTGTTCCTTACTTAGCCTCATCAATCAAGCATCTCTAACACGTTAAGGATGGCTTTGTGAAATTACAAACACCTTTTCTTACTTGTATATATCTTG
>NW_010950870.1:0-228 GCF_000633955.1 Camelina sativa
AGATAGCCACTGACAATGGCAAGCAGGACTCCGATCAAATGTCGATTGAATGTGTCATCGACAATGTTCCCTACAAAGACACGACACATTGTGCAGAGGCCATCACCAGCCGCGTAACCCTGACAAGAACTGTCAGTCCCTTGTTGGCTTTTTTTGGGGTGCATGACATCACAGTGACTGCGGAGGCAAGCACCGCACCCACAGTGGTTGGCGCAGTTGGTTCAGGCA
>NW_010950871.1:0-228 GCF_000633955.1 Camelina sativa
AGCATCATTGCCACCAGGACCTGAGTGAATATAAGTAACTGATATATTCCGTCTGCACCAGATGTCCACACACAATAAAGGGCAGGAGCAACTGCAAGAATTCTGATTGTAGCACGATGAAGCCAACCGGGTATTTCTATCTTTAGGAAGTCATGCAGAACGACCTCTCCACCGAAAGTCCAAGCTAGTGCTGTAATTTGACTAGAGAAGAACAGGAGCATCAAAAAG
>NW_010950872.1:0-228 GCF_000633955.1 Camelina sativa
GAGTTGTTTGTCAATTGGATCATACCCTAAACAGCTTTTCTCTACACGAAAACTCGTTTTCACTTTAGGTAAGGTTAAGAACTGTCCTGTGCTAGGGTTACATATCAATTGCACAGGACCATCCGTTGCATCAAGAATCCATTGAGTATTACCGTATACCAAGCCCCGAACAGGACAACAATTGTCGGAGGGACAATTCATTGGGAAGCTCGAATGAAAATTGGCGGT
>NW_010950873.1:0-228 GCF_000633955.1 Camelina sativa
AAGATAAATAAGATTGAACATTTAAAAGTCTTGTAAAAATTAGAATTTAGTATTCTGATTTTGCTTAAATTTTATTGTATATTTTATACATTTTAATATTTATAAGGTAACCACTTGAATGACATCTTCTTAGCAAAAAAACACAAGATTATGAATTTTCTTTCTTGTATCTTCTTTTTGGGAAAATTTATTTTACTTTAAGAAAACAACAAAAGTCTTATTTTATTA
>NW_010950874.1:0-228 GCF_000633955.1 Camelina sativa
ACTAGCAAAGTCTTTTATAAAAATGATCACGTCCTTACCCTCTTATCTGACCGAAGAGAATTAAATGCTCGTTCTAGTGTGTTGACATCTCCAGTTTCCTCCAATAGTCTCAAATAGAACAGTAAGTATTTACGGATGCAAGTAATGAATTTCCGTGAGCTTTCTGGCAGATTAACTTCAAGAGCCTTCTTGTTACCAGCCAAACCTGGAGTTTTCCGCCTAAATAGA
>NW_010950875.1:0-228 GCF_000633955.1 Camelina sativa
ACGCTCTTTAATCTCGTCCGCCCAGTCAGGGACAGCTCTGAGAAGCGTGATAAGCTTCTCTGTTAAGGCTTTGTCACGTGAATCGTTGGAATCGGGACCCGATGAGACGCGTGGAGGCTTTAGATTGACGGGTTTCCGGAACCCGGTGGTGGTGGAGAAGATAGGGAATCGTGATTCGAGGAGAGGTCGGTGACGGTGAGTGAAATTAGAAGAAACGGAGAGATTTAT
>NW_010950876.1:0-228 GCF_000633955.1 Camelina sativa
ATAGAGCATGAGTGCTCACTTGGCATGTGATGTCCGTGAATCCCCAGGAGCCTCTTTACTAGTTGTGTGTGATCCTTTCTTCTGTGAGTTAAGAAAATATTTGATCATAAGTAATACCAAAAAATATGCACTTGAGATGCAGAGTGGGGCAGCAGAGTAAAACCAGGATAAGGAGACGTATATACATGAATACCTTTGATTTACGTGGTCTCTCATCTTTGATGAGTT
>NW_010950877.1:0-228 GCF_000633955.1 Camelina sativa
CACATGATGTGTTTCGAATTAATTAGAATTTGGAAAGAAATAAAAGATTTTCCGTTACAAGATTAAA
Organism: Camelina sativa; assembly: GCF_000633955.1. Classification (NCBI taxonomy): domain Eukaryota; kingdom Viridiplantae; phylum Streptophyta; class Magnoliopsida; order Brassicales; family Brassicaceae; genus Camelina; species Camelina sativa. The sequence continues at coordinate 68 of NW_010950877.1, forward strand.
AGGAGTACACAATATAATATATTAGGAATCTATCGAAACACATTTCAAAATTAAGTTAAGTAACCAAAAAACATACAAAAAATTAAACTCTACAATAATACAACCCGTCCCGCAGACCCCACTAGCCCACCGCTAGCCGCCCCAACGGACTCCAAGCTGGC
>NW_010950878.1:0-228 GCF_000633955.1 Camelina sativa
CTTGGCGTTGATATAAAAGAAGTAGCGCCAACTTCCCTTCTAAAGGACCGGAAGAGAGAAATAGATGGGAATCCTGATTTTAGTAACAAAGATCTTATCTCTCAGCCGCAGATGATATCAGAGCCTAAAACAGTTTCTCCTCTTAAGCAAATAGACCTACCTCTTGATGTTGCAAATTCTCCGAATACAGACGTTCCCTCGAAGTTATTATCACAGGTTATTTTATGT
>NW_010950879.1:0-228 GCF_000633955.1 Camelina sativa
GGTGAGAAGTTCCCAGTTTAAGTCCACATGATATACAATTAAACGCTCTCATCTATCCCATAGATACAAAACAGCTACATCCTACTTGTCATGCCCTTCTTCGTCACTGAAAGTTATAATCATCAACGTTCAACCAGAGTCTTGAAGCTTACACTCAAGGCACCCGATAAGTTTCATTAACAGTTGATCCCCTAAGATAATCTCCAGGATCTGAGAACTGTTGAGCGA
>NW_010950880.1:0-228 GCF_000633955.1 Camelina sativa
TTAAAATCCAAGTGAAAAAGCTTCATACCTGCTTAGACTTCGTTAAACGCAATTGAAGATGTCTTTGTATGCTGGCTGGTTAGCCCCTACCATTGTTTTAAGACGAAGTTCCTGCAAGAGATAAAAAAAATGAGTTCCTCGAGATTAATAAAACAGATTCGTTAAGCTATGAGTCTGTTCTAAAGTGACGAAGACTCAAAATGCATAATCATCCGTAATAATGTGAAC
>NW_010950881.1:0-228 GCF_000633955.1 Camelina sativa
TTTACCACAGAAACTTACTTGATTGGCGAATCCGACTCCGAAACCGAGTAGTATACGACCGATGAGAAGCATAGCAATGTTTTGGGCAAAGCCGTTGAAAGCAGAGCCGATGAAGAAGGTAAAACCACCGAGGAACATCGACCATTTCCTACCGAAAACTCGAGTAATGGTGGAGGCGAAGAGAGAAGAGATCAAAGCCGCCACATAGAGAGACGAAGTGAAGAGAGT
>NW_010950882.1:0-228 GCF_000633955.1 Camelina sativa
GCGGCAGTTTCCGTCTATTTGGTTCTGCACATACTGCACATATTGCTTTTAACTCCCACAAAATGACAACTTCTAGCCGTAAGAAGACTGATCTGCCAGACGAGATCTTGATAAAAATAGCCAAGCATCTCGTAGTTGATGGGTTCTGGCGAGCAGGCCCATTATTAAAGGCTGGTCGACAAGGAGTGGATACGGTGCTTGCCCGAGAAGTTCTGAAGGTTGCCAGCA
>NW_010950883.1:0-228 GCF_000633955.1 Camelina sativa
ATTCCATAGACACTGCGACTGTGACCTTCTTGCAAAAGCAGCTCTGCGCCCGTGTTTATATCCCGCAATCTCCAAGTTTTTGTCAAAGAAAAAAAGAGAAAAAAGAGAAAAAAGAGAAGACGGCACATGTTTTTTTAGTTTTTTTTTAGGAATTGCAAACCTAGAGCAAGAACCACTGCTGCAACAATAGAAGTAATCACCACAGGAGTATTGAGTTTTATGGCTGGG
>NW_010950884.1:0-228 GCF_000633955.1 Camelina sativa
TTTTTTTTGTACTTCTTCTGATTCACTTTATTTCTATATCTATAAAAACATAATCTTAAATCATATGCCCGAATCAAAAATCAACCTATATTCCGGTTCATTAGTTTTGTTTGACTATTTAACTTTTTTTTTTTAATGAGGAATGAACACTTGCAAATTCTACTACTGTTACATTTGTTTCTTTGTTTGTTGTGAGTAAAAAAATCTGTCATACTAGTACATAACCAA
>NW_010950885.1:0-228 GCF_000633955.1 Camelina sativa
GAACTTTGGAAGTTGTTTCCAACACTGACAAGAAAGGTTTGCCTATTTTTACAATTCATCTTTACAACGTTGATACTATGGATTTTTTCTGCTCTATCTCATGTTATAGGTTCGTGACTTGTAGCTCACCATTTGCATCAAGAAGATGGTCCTCAATGGTTGGCTGCATTTTCCTTCCTGGATTCCCCAGTGTGCTCCCTGGAATTTCTACAGTCTACAACAAGGCTT
>NW_010950886.1:0-228 GCF_000633955.1 Camelina sativa
CAGCGTGTGCGGCTTTCTTCCTCTTCACCTGAAACCCATTGTGAATTGTTAAGTCTCAAATACAACCGAAAATAGAGGAACGATTTCGTAACGATTGGTAAAACCAGATGAAGCAACTAAAGAATACATACAGCAGCGCCTATAATTTCCCTTAGCGCCTCGTCATCAGCACCAGACCGGAGAGGATCTCTCAAACTAACCTGTTTACAGGTAACAACATGAATATCA
>NW_010950887.1:0-228 GCF_000633955.1 Camelina sativa
AATGGACTCCAATATATCAAAGTTTCCAGTGGAGGAAATGCATGGATAACCAACATCCTGACAAAACAAAAACAAAGAAACCAATTCAAAAAAAAACTCAATGTATTCACCATTCAAAACCGTAATCACCAATTCAAAAAAAATGTATTCAAAAACGTCGTCACCATTCAAAAACGTATTCACCAATTCAAAAAAAAAACTCAATGTATTCGAATTTAAACTTAAAAG
>NW_010950888.1:0-228 GCF_000633955.1 Camelina sativa
ATAGCACTTGGTTTCCAGTCGCACTGCATATTAAATCAAGGTTTAATATATTAGGACTTTTTTCCTGGTAATTAAGAACCAATGTAGGACTAGTTTTAAACAGTTTTTAAAAAGATTGTTAAGGTTGAACAACAAAAAAAAATTGTAAATTAGTAGGCAAGGTGTATGTAGATACCCGGTCATGGAACAGAAGAAGATTTGGACAAGAACCTTTAGTGTGATCTTCGG
>NW_010950889.1:0-228 GCF_000633955.1 Camelina sativa
ATCATTGCTTACTCCTCAGTAGCCCATATGAATCTAGTGACTATTGGTATGTTTAGTCGGGCGGCGGCCGTTAGGTCACCTATTTTGAGTTATGGACACACAAGGCCAAAACATGTGTGTCGGGCGTGCGACCCATCAACCTACTAGCAATAGAAGAGAAAACATAGCATGTCGCAACAAAAGCTTGATTCGAGGCGTCAGCAAAACACTGCCGTCTGTTCCCTTCAG
>NW_010950890.1:0-228 GCF_000633955.1 Camelina sativa
ATTTGAATGCTACGACCTTCAATCCCCTCGGAAATCGGAGCCACAGCGGCATCCGCCAAAGCAAGGCCGATCACAATGTCCCGTTCCGGCGTCTCCTGTCTTGTCACCTGTATATCAACATTGGGAGCTTGTTCTTCAATGTCAAGCAGATCGGGTTCCGCGACCTCGGCGGTAGCAGACGGCATGTTCGAGCCATACTCGTCGAAATCAACGATCTCATCATAGCCA
>NW_010950891.1:0-228 GCF_000633955.1 Camelina sativa
AGAAGAAACTAAAGAATCTGGAGAAGAATCGGATTCAAAGGGAAAATAAGAAAGAAAACAAGAGGAAGACTCCAGGTATGAAAGATAAGGGAAAGAGGGAGCGAAAAAAGAAGAGCTCACATGAGATGGAGATTGATGATTCGGTTTGCTATGAGACCAATATGCAGAAGAAGGAGACTCGGATTGCAGAACCACATGACAAGCACAAGGGACCTGTCATGATGAGAA
>NW_010950892.1:0-228 GCF_000633955.1 Camelina sativa
TTGAGACGAACCTCTAAACATATTTTCGCGGACACGAAGAGTGAGACGCTCTCCCATAGTACCGAAGCAGACATGCTCAATGGTGTAGACTATTAGGGTGATGACGGAGGCGCAGCAGAAGAGGATAGCTATCTTCTTGATCTCTTTTTGAGTCTCATCCCAACTATTGTAGTAGGAAACTAAGGCTTGCGAGACTCCAAGTGCGAAAAGGGGCATCTGAGATCCAGC
>NW_010950893.1:0-228 GCF_000633955.1 Camelina sativa
TCACCTGAGAAAGACAGACACAGAGAGATTTTGTGTATTACACACTAAACTGAGGCTTACTAGAAATTGGTTACAAAAAAGCTAACTGTTGTGTGTGTTTCTTCTACTTACGCCGCCAATTGCAAGAATTCTACCGGTCAGAGTGACTTCTCCTGTCATTGCAAGATCCTTCCTTACAGGCTTCTTCATGGCAAGTGACAGCAACGAAGTTATCATGGTGCTCCCTGC
>NW_010950894.1:0-228 GCF_000633955.1 Camelina sativa
AAAGCACCACAGAGGTTCAAGTCATGAATCTAGAGAACGAGGTTGTTGAAAGGAGTTCTCTGCCCTTTCCCGTAGATGCTATCTTTTATGCTGGGACTGGAAAGTTGCTTTGTAGTTCCGAGGATAGAGTGGTTCTCTTCGATCCTCAGCAAAGCCGTGTTCTTGGTGAACTCCATACACCTTCTTTGGTTAGACATGTTGTTTGGGCGAATGATATGGAGAGTGTTG
>NW_010950895.1:0-228 GCF_000633955.1 Camelina sativa
CAGAGTAAAATCCAACGCCGAACTGGCCGATCAACTCTGCGTCTTTCTTCTGATCACCACTGAGTTTTCCAAAAAACTCTTTGGTGCCAGACTTTGCAATCGTTCCCAGGTGTTCTACTGCCTCGTCTCGGCTCAAACCGATGCCATTGTCTGTAATGGTGATGGTGCGCTGGTCTTTGTCGAACTGCACCCTGATTTTCAAGTCAGAATCGCTTTCGAACAATGCAG
>NW_010950896.1:0-228 GCF_000633955.1 Camelina sativa
TACATCTCCTTGCACTAACATCTGATTGTGATCCAATTCAACCCCTTAAGGAATTCTGAACATCTTTTAACCATTATCTAATCAGCTTATGGTTATGCTAAGCATTTGATTACAATCATCTTCTGCTTCATGTTTGTTATTTCTTCTTTGTAGATATAGCAACTGCGGCAATAGCTAAAGGAGCACTGGAAGGACACTGCATATATGACGGTGGCTACTGTAAGCTTC
>NW_010950897.1:0-228 GCF_000633955.1 Camelina sativa
TTATATCTTAAAATTATTCATTGTAATATAAATTATGGTTTAACTATAAGGTTAACCAACAATTTTGATAGCGGTGAATTAACGGTTATAGTTAATATAATTATAACTATATATTACGCTTAACAGTCCGGTTATGATTTGAATACGGTTACAGTTTAGTTTTGATCATGCGTAGGACAAAATTACTTTTCCTCATTGTCTTTTTACGTAGTTATCTTTTTACTGATA
>NW_010950898.1:0-228 GCF_000633955.1 Camelina sativa
GGGAGACATTAATGGCTGTGCGGTTGTGGACTACGAGCATGAACAGATAGACAAAAATAATAGGTAAGTAGGCTTCTGTTAAATCATACAGAAGCCGATAGACAAAATTATACAACGAAACACAAGTCCATCGGAACACAAGTTGACAGAGAATCATACAGTAGTCGATAGACAAACTCATACAACAAACATACATGTCTGCCTCATAAGGTTGTTGGTTGTGGTACA
>NW_010950899.1:0-228 GCF_000633955.1 Camelina sativa
CAACAAATGGTGAGAGTAAGGTCTTGGATTCAAATCTTCTTGCTGATCACGGCTGCTTTCTCAAACTCCATATATCGTGATGGTAGGTATGGATAACGCGCCTCATAATTCGCAGAGAATGATTAAACCCTGAAACCGTTTAAAGATAATTTTCCCTGAGCAGTGGCATTAGTATCCCAACTGCTGTAAAGATTGAGAGAAGGCTATGTGACACATGTGTTGCTGAAC
>NW_010950900.1:0-228 GCF_000633955.1 Camelina sativa
AACAACTTCTGCTCCCGCATCTTCTCCATAACTGCCCTCAAATGCACGGCATGCTCCTAAGGACTCTTAGAATAAACCAGGATATCGTCGATGAAAATGATGACAGACACATCCAGAAACTCCTGAAACACGCTGTTCATTAATCTCATAAATGCTGTTGGCGCGTTAGTCAACTCAAAATGGCATCTCCACGAACTCATAATGCCCATACCTCATCCTGAAAGCCGT
>NW_010950901.1:0-228 GCF_000633955.1 Camelina sativa
ACTCATGCACTTGTCACTGATGACTTTTCGAACGACGGTCTAACGGATGTGATTGTGATGACATCAAATGGGATTTACGGGTTCGTTCAAACCAGACAGCCAGGGGCTCTGTTCTTCAGTTCGTTGGTGGGATGTCTCTTAGTAGTTATGGCAGTTATTTTCGTTACACAGCACTTAAACTCCATTCAAGGGAAGCCTCGACCTTCCTCTAGCTTTTGATAGACACCT
>NW_010950902.1:0-228 GCF_000633955.1 Camelina sativa
AAAATTAGGGCTTCAGTCTTTTTCCTCTGTCGCCGTTTGTGTCTTTGGAGAGAAAAAGGAGAAAAAGTGTGTTCCTGAGATTTTCTAAGAGAGATTGGTGAGATTGCTGGCTTTTCTTGAGGATTCTGTTGCTGGAAACGAAGGAGAAGCTCCTGGAGGTGTTGTTTTCCACGTTTCTCAATCCTTTCTTCCTGTTCTTGAGGTGAGTGCTTGACCATGGTTGATCTA
>NW_010950903.1:0-228 GCF_000633955.1 Camelina sativa
ATATAAAACTTGGTTCTCAAATTTAGTAACTCACCAGATCGTGACATGTGTCAGTTTTAATGATTAAATATCAAAGTTAGTAAATCATCAGATCGTGACACGTGTCAGTTTTAACCATCAGAAATCACAATTTTCAAGTTTAATTAAACATAACATAAGATAATTGTAATCTTATTATATTAAAAAAAAAATTGTTAATCCTAAAAGGAAAATGATTGTAAATACACC
>NW_010950904.1:0-228 GCF_000633955.1 Camelina sativa
GCGAGAATGAAGGTTTGGACGATTTCAGAGAGGAGGACCATTATAGGCCAGAAACCATATCCTAAAGCTGTCAATAACCTCCCTCGAGTGTCCAAAACCTACACCATAATAATACAATCAAGTTTGCAAAGCTGTGTATATATTGAGCTTTTATAGTTAGGATGCGAAAAAAAAAAGACATAGAAAATACCTGAAGGACCCAGTGTGCACAACTCAAGAACCTGGCTA
>NW_010950905.1:0-228 GCF_000633955.1 Camelina sativa
CACCAACAAAACCATGTGTTGCCATAGCAAGCTGTTCAACCTGGATGTCTGAAAGTGAATGATGCATCCCACAGAGAATTGTGTGAAGTATATCGGACCGTTGTGCAGAAGATGGTACACCTAAATTATTAGGAAATATTTAAACACATATTAGGGAGTAAGATCTGAACTATATCGTAAGATGGTCTGCTTTTCACAAGGTCCTCGTCTTACCAATTTCAATTTCCC
>NW_010950906.1:0-228 GCF_000633955.1 Camelina sativa
CCAATACATAAGCCGAGTTAAACATCCTAAAAATGCATCCATGGTTCCACTTGAGTGCCTTGAGTGCCTTGAGCAATCTGTGGTTCAAATGTCTAAGACACAAGATGAAGCAAAATTAAGGTCAGATTCACATACTATCTAACACATTTTGTTGAAAACTACACCTACTAACCTGTTTAGTAGACTTCTTCTTCGAGTGAAACCTAGAATTGTGACCAGCTTCACCAC
>NW_010950907.1:0-228 GCF_000633955.1 Camelina sativa
GTATAAAGCAGTTTGTCAGCAATTCTTCACATGGTATTTGAACTAAAAACACCAAAATATTTACATTTGTGTTTCTTTTGGTTTAGACTATTTTTTTTTTTCATAGAAAAGTTGTTTAGTATATTTATATAGTCCCTTTTCAACTTGGGTTTATTAACTTAAGAAGATAAGACTCTGCCACTTACTTTTACTCGAAAGTTTAGTTTCAGAAAATTAAACTCGATAAAA
>NW_010950908.1:0-228 GCF_000633955.1 Camelina sativa
AAAGACCATGACCTGGACCTTGCCACCATCACTGGGCGACTTGGTTTGATTGCAGTAGGCGACGTAGATCAGGCAGAGCAATTGAAAATTGCGCACATCCACCAAGATGCCAAAGTGTACGCAGGCCGCTTGAAGGCGCAAACCGAAACGCTTGAAATCAGCCCCCAGCGCAAAGGCTATTTGCACTTGGCGCGAGGAAAGGCGGTGGTCAACGGTGTTGCCATTGAA
>NW_010950909.1:0-228 GCF_000633955.1 Camelina sativa
TTTGGGATAAAACGTGTTTAACTGTTGTCTAAACACTCCAAATTCAACTCGAACTATTATAATTACTTAAATGCATTGGATTGTTACATATTTTGACCATAGAAAGAGTAACATACCTGTTTACTGCATCGAATCAATGTTTTCTCTTGGTTTTAGCCTGGTTTCTAGATTTAAGCCTCCATTGGGATAAAACGGGTGTAACTGTTGTCTAAACACTCCAAATTCATC
>NW_010950910.1:0-228 GCF_000633955.1 Camelina sativa
AATAGTGGAGTAACTTTGTGAGTACTCCCCACTAATCATGCTCTTAGGGCTATTTTTATTTATTTATGATATATTTTCCCCCTTTTGTGATTGAATTTTCTCATTTTCGGCGAAACAAAACCGTCAAGGAAGAAGAAGAAGAAGAAGACCTTTAATTAGGCGTGCGTCGGAGCAAGCAGCACACAGCAGAGGAGGTCATGTACGGATCTAGAGGAGGGTACGTATTCT
>NW_010950911.1:0-228 GCF_000633955.1 Camelina sativa
AGGTAAGGCCTAACCTCATATGACATGTTATCAATGTCAAGCCGCATGTCTCTATGCTGATCGTGGAAGCTGCTCATACCATTTAAGAACAGATTGGTCTCTAAAACAGCCAATTGCTGCAAGGGAAATAAATAAGCAGAAGAAGTGTCAAAATAAAATTCTGAAGTCAGACAAAAAAACTTCTGCATTTCAAAAGGTCCAAGATGATGAACTCACCTCGTATGTAAG
>NW_010950912.1:0-228 GCF_000633955.1 Camelina sativa
TTCAAAGAAATCCTTCAAAAGAAGGAACGCCATATTCTTCTCGATGTTCGACCTTCTCATCACTATAAGATTGTCTCTCTCCCGGAATCACTCAACATCCCTCTTGCAAACTTAGAGGCTCGGTTAAACGAGCTTACTTCAGCTCTTAAAGAAAAGGAAGATGGTCATGTTAACACTGGAACTTGCACAAATCCTAGTGTCTACGTTGTTTGCAGACGCGGGAATGAT
>NW_010950913.1:0-228 GCF_000633955.1 Camelina sativa
AAAAAAACAATGTTGTGAAGAAAAATAAATCAGATTTTAATAATTAGTGTTGGGTGTTTGGCAACAAGAACATCATTCAGTTTACTATCAAAAAGAACAATACGTTAATCTATTGGATTGATTATAATAGATGCCTTTGTTTGACCCAAAAAAAAGAGAAGCCTTCGAGCGGAGATTACCATTTCTTGCATGCGGAGATTATGAGAATCTGGAAATTAACAAAGACCA
>NW_010950914.1:0-228 GCF_000633955.1 Camelina sativa
ACCAAATATCCCCAACAGATGCGAAGCGAGCAAGGAATCAACCAAAAACTCCCAAAAAAATAAAAAATTAAGGGAAAACGATTACGATAGGAATAACTGAAAAAATGATTACGAGCATCAAAGACATAAGTTCAATCCTCAAACAGATCTCTATATTGGAAAATTACTCTTCTCCTATACTTTCACGAGGACATCAGATTTTGAAAAAGAACAAATCAATTTCAACTC
>NW_010950915.1:0-228 GCF_000633955.1 Camelina sativa
AATCCAGGTTTCGAAGTTAGTACAAACGAAGACATCTCTTGAAGCTGTAATAAATCTGCATCCAAACAAGCCATGTCTCCGGGAACAATCGCATCCACCATACTCAATCTTGTTTCAGATGATCCAATCGCGTCAACAACGCCACACGGAATAACAATTAAGATGATAAAGGATCTATGATTTAACAAAGTCGAGATCTTTATTAACACATTGAACGAATCATCAGCT
>NW_010950916.1:0-228 GCF_000633955.1 Camelina sativa
TTTCGTTTGCTTAACCCCGAATCATAAGTTATAAAGTAGTATAAGAACATAAAAAAAGAATTGAAAAAGAACTACTGCATTCATTCATCCTTTTTATCCAAAAAGAAGATAAATACATTCATTTCTTCGACTGCCATGCACGAAGAACAAAATAAGAATAAAAATGAAAAAGAAAAATGTAACATGTCTATCTCAACATATAATACTAGATCGAATCCTTAATGGAAA
>NW_010950917.1:0-228 GCF_000633955.1 Camelina sativa
ACTTCACCGACACATCCATTAAACCCTGAAACCTCTGCGAATTCGAGAGCGCGTGGTCGTCACTCTCCGACGAAGCTCAACCATCTCCGCCTCCGTTTCCGAAGCTCAACCATCTCCGCCTCTGTTTCCTTCTCTCTCCTCTCGCTATCGGGTCGAAATCGGGTTAAGTTTGGTCAAAATTGGGTTTAGTTTGGTTTAATCTAGGTTTAGTTTTCTTCTAATCGGTTA
>NW_010950918.1:0-228 GCF_000633955.1 Camelina sativa
ATCATCTGTATCAAGATCAAACATGGATTTCAACTGAGCTTTGACACGCTCAGGATCAGCAGTTGGTTGATCAATCTTGTTAATCACAGGAACAATGGTAAGGTTAGATTCAAAAGCTAGGTAAAAATTAGCAACCGTCTGTGCCTGAACACCTTGAGCCGCATCAACAACCAAAAGAGCTCCTTGACAAGCTGATAAAGATCTAGAAACCTCATAGCTAAAGTCAAC
>NW_010950919.1:0-228 GCF_000633955.1 Camelina sativa
AATAATAACCATCGAAGTAGTCATCAATGATTCCTGTCAGTGCCCTGAAGATCATAAGTATTTAATTAGAAGGGGCTACGGTTCAGGAAAAAAACAAAAGAGAAGATATAAGGATGCCTAATAAAAGTTAATTCAACCAGAAGAAAATGAACGTGAAAGTTATAAGAACTAGACAAAGAACAAGGAGTTCGTGTTAATAAGATTAGAAATGAAATTAGTAGATTAATG
>NW_010950920.1:0-228 GCF_000633955.1 Camelina sativa
ATGCTGAAGATTGATTCATTTTGAATGGTGTTTGTTTGTTTTTCTTTGTCCTATACATTTGTGGTGATATATATATATATATGTCTTTCTTTGGGATGTTGACAGCTAAAAAAAAGGTGCTTATACTAGTCTTACAACGGACTGACTCCATAGAAGGCGTTTAAAAAGATACATTTGTTCGTGGAACATATACGAAGATGAAGAAAGTCTTCGGCCAAACTGTCAGAG
>NW_010950921.1:0-228 GCF_000633955.1 Camelina sativa
AGTGGGAAATAGCAAATCCAATGCACAGCAAAATTTTATGGATAACAAATAAAATTACAGCCGTCCATGGGAAAGTATGAAGATAAATATGAGCATAGCATGAGAGAACAGTTGATATATAGGAAAAGCATGACCAGCTACGACTTTACAACAATAAAAGAGATCTACGTGCAAGATCACATCTCTTTACTGGTCGTTCAATAGAAACAGTCTGGCTACTATTTCATA
>NW_010950922.1:0-228 GCF_000633955.1 Camelina sativa
CATTTAAAAAAAAAAATGTTTTGTTTTGTCCCCAAATTTAATAGGACAAAACAAAACATTTTTGTTTTGTTATCAAATGAAGGGTTATCAAAAAATGAAGGGTTATTGCAGTGGAAAATTAGGGTTTTCACTAACCTTATTTTGTTTCATTAGGGCAATGTAATTGTTCTCTGGTGGCTTTGAACACGGTTAGAGAGTTTCATTTTTGGAGAGAGAGAGAGTATGAAT
>NW_010950923.1:0-228 GCF_000633955.1 Camelina sativa
AAGTTCTGAAAACAACACAGGAGCATCGCGGATATTTTTGTAAATGTGTTCGACTAATATGCTCCATGGTGCTTCAAAAGATCCACTTGGCCATAAGGAGAAGTAAGAATCCCTGGAATCAAGCACTTCTCTCAAACAAAGAAGCAATCTTGCAAAACTGGGAGCTACAACATCTTCAAGAAGAAGCATGTTCCAGGCTGAACGAACTTTCCCACTCCTGTCCATGTC
>NW_010950924.1:0-228 GCF_000633955.1 Camelina sativa
ATTAGATGCTCGTCGTGACTCACCTGCACAAACACACAAACAAACAAGATTGATTGCTTCTTGTATTATGAATCTCAATAAACACCAACCCACGGTACACAGATTCATCTTTATTCTTGAAAAGCCAATTTCTCTAGTGGACAAGGATTGAGAGAGTACCATGCAAATACCGCCTTGGAATAAGACTAGTCCTTGGATCAAAGCTTCCACAGCATCCAGATCCTGAGA
>NW_010950925.1:0-228 GCF_000633955.1 Camelina sativa
GGTGTCTTCTTCGTGTAACAGAGTTAGATTCTTTGTTCATACAAAGTAAGAATTTTACTCTGATTTGGGAAAGAACATAAAAGTATAATAAGATCATAACTTTGTTTTTTTTTTGAGGGGATGGAGTTATTAGTCAGCATTTTGGTTTGAAACAAGAGTGTATTCTTATGTTGCATTTTGCTTATGTGCTGTATTGGAAACAGGCTTTGCTTGATTGGCGTGGAGAAC
>NW_010950926.1:0-228 GCF_000633955.1 Camelina sativa
AAGAAAGAGAAGAATATATTTACATTAGGAGTTTAGCAAAGAAAAGAAAAAACAAAAAAAGAGAGAGAGAGCTATAAGTTTAAAGTTTAAAAGTCTAAACCTTAGAGAGTAAAAAAAGAGAATTAAAATTAAGGATGTGGGTAGTTTAAATTCTAGGGGGTTTTAATAAATAAAAAAAAAGGAAAATGAGAGTGAATGAGAAAATGGTAGATCATCAAGAGTTAAGCT
>NW_010950927.1:0-228 GCF_000633955.1 Camelina sativa
ACTCAAGTGAAAACGAGATTTACAGGTACCAAACATATAACAATTCCAAGTCTCTGGTTTTCGTAGATTGAGAATCACGTTTAGGGCATTACAGTTTCTGGGGTGATGGATCTTTTTGAGCAACCATCAGTCTTTTATTATGTGATGATTCTGAGGGAAAATTAGTCGTTAGGGAGAAGAATTTACTTAGAGAGGCTCTGGTTATTTATTGGTACAGATCGGTGAAGA
>NW_010950928.1:0-228 GCF_000633955.1 Camelina sativa
ACCAATAATTGTGAAGCTGAGATACTAAAACTCTTGAGAATTGGACTGAGTTGTTGCGAAGTAGATGTGGAGAAAAGGTTAGATATAAGAGAGGCTGTTGAGAAGATGGAAGATTTGATCAAGGAGAGAGAACAAGGAGATGATGACTTCTACTCAACATATGCGAGTGAAGCTGATGGGGGTTCGTCGAGGGGAGTGTCAAGTGAGGCAATTAACTTATCATGAAAC
>NW_010950929.1:0-228 GCF_000633955.1 Camelina sativa
ATCATACTTGATAAACCGTCCAGTTTTATCAACATTCAAAAAAGAACGGAAGTATTCCCTGACCATGACAACACTTTGGAGTTAAATCATCATCACAAAGAGAAAAGGATAAACCATGATATAAGCATCAATGTAAGAAGTTCACACATTTGAAAACATGGATAACAAGAAAGATGAAAAATTTAGGGTGCTTCTACTTCATGTTACCATCTCTGGAATTTGGAACTA
>NW_010950930.1:0-228 GCF_000633955.1 Camelina sativa
AAAACGTACCCCGCAACCGGTATCGATGGCTGTACGGATAGAGCCGCCGCTGAGATCAATCAACCGTCCGATATCGTCAAGGTAAGCATCAGCGCCACGTGGAAACATCGTACCGCCACCAGGGAACCAAAACCGGTCATTCTCGTACCGGACCCAATTCTGATTCTTCTTCTCAATTGTAAGCTCCGTGTGAGGCACATTAGCGAACCACGCCACGTCACGGCTCTC
>NW_010950931.1:0-228 GCF_000633955.1 Camelina sativa
TTGATGGCATCACTCATATATGGGTGGAGAATGTATGATTCGTCAAAATCATGAAATGTGATTTGCACCTACACAATCATAATCAGGGGGAAAAGTATTAGAACTAATGAATGAAAACAGATGACAGGTTCATCTTTCCAGTATGGCAGAGAAAAGCTATGACAACATCAGTTGACAGAAAAGGAGATGACCTTTTCTTCATAAACAGAAATGGTATTGCGTATCATC
>NW_010950932.1:0-228 GCF_000633955.1 Camelina sativa
TTTTTTTTTTTTTTTTTTTTTCTCAAAACCAATTCTTAAAGATATTTTTTTTGGCCTTTTTAGATATCATTAGTAAACTCAATATTAATCAGAATAAAATTGCAACCCTATATTTGTTTTTTTAGTTCTTTTTATTTTAGAAATTTGTATTTCCACTGATAAGTTTTTATGTTTACGACTTGTTGACACACTTCACATTTCAAATATGACAAAAAAAAAAAAAAAAAA
>NW_010950933.1:0-228 GCF_000633955.1 Camelina sativa
TATAAGAACAAACGATCGAACAACAAAATCAAAACAAATGGGCAGTTAGAAGATCTATTATGCAAAATTATTTCTTATGGATGATACTAGCTTGACCACATCAAATTGTTTTTGGGCAAATCAACAAATTTTATTGAAATAAACTATTAAAAATATAAATAAAAGTAAAAAACAGAGCACTTGCTATTATATGAAGAAACAAAACAGATCATCTTATATATAAAACAA
>NW_010950934.1:0-228 GCF_000633955.1 Camelina sativa
GCATGAGTTCTCAGCTACGTGATCTGGAATCTGGTGAAGCTTATGAATGCGGGATGAAGGATTCCTTACATGAGCCTGACAGTTTTATAGAGATTGCGATCCAGAAACAAAAAGAGCAGTTGTCTGCAGAGGTAACCTTTTCTATCTTTACGCAACACTACTGGGATAATTAATAAATGCCTTTCTGCTTTAAAAATACCCTGCACGTGTGCTATCGCAGCTTAGCAA
>NW_010950935.1:0-228 GCF_000633955.1 Camelina sativa
AAGATGAAGCAACGCGTAAAGCAACATACATCCATGACCAGCAGATAAAACGAATCGGTCACGGTTGAACCAATAAGGGTTCTTGGGATTATACCTCATGACCTCATCATACAAAATGTGAGCCATGGGAGCACAACCCATAGGAAGACCAGGATGACCTGATTTAGCCTTCTCAACCGCATCGATAGCCAAAAACCTAATGGAGTTGACCGATTTGTCAACAATAGA
>NW_010950936.1:0-228 GCF_000633955.1 Camelina sativa
CAATAAATAATGAATAACAGAGTTAAAAAGAATAACATAAGTTATTTTTTTTTAAACATAAGACAGCTAATTATATTTACAGAATTTTACATGTTTATATTTTAAAACATTTATTTCCCTAAATCAAAAAGAAAAACTAACAAAATTTATTATATAAAGCTTCATGTCAAATTTACTCATCAACAAGATTGTGACATGTGTCAAATATATTGATTAGATGTTGACACA
>NW_010950937.1:0-228 GCF_000633955.1 Camelina sativa
CGTTGAGTTTGGCGGAGCAAGTTGGGTTGGTGGCTGGAAGCAAGTTCGTGTTCGAGAGAGTTGGCCAAGACCAAGCGCACGAAGGAGAAGAAGAGAATTGAAGCAAGACGCATTAGAAAGAGGACCATGGGAGTTCAAGGGAAATCAAAGAAGGGAATCAAGGAGAAAATCAACTAAGCACGAGAAAGAGGGTGCAAGAAAATAATGAATGGCGAAGAAGGTGAAGCA
>NW_010950938.1:0-228 GCF_000633955.1 Camelina sativa
AAAAAAAAAAAAAAAAAAAAAAAAAAACAAGGTAACAAAATTATATGTTAATGATGTTATGTTCTTTTCTTTTTTTTTGTTTTGCAATAGAAAATCAATCTAGGCCATCTGTGTTCACAATAAAATTTTATCAATATGTATATTAACATTTGTTTTCAGGACATCTATACTAAAGCATATATTCATATGTTCTAATCACGTATGTACAAAATTTCAATCAATATATAT
>NW_010950939.1:0-228 GCF_000633955.1 Camelina sativa
TGCACAGATCAACTCGTCAGATCGTGGCTCTTTGGTACTCTGTCTGAAGAAGTCCTCGGGTATGTTCATAACATTACTACCTCTAGAGATGTCTGAATTTCTTTAGCTGAGAACTTCAATAAGAGTAGCATTGCTAGGGAATTTGCTCTTCGCCGTAGTCTATGGGTTCTAGAAAAGAAAGGCATGTCCTTTGCTGCTTATTGTTGAGAGTTTATAGCCATTTGTGAT
>NW_010950940.1:0-228 GCF_000633955.1 Camelina sativa
TGGGTATAATTGTTGTCTAAACACTCCAAATTCCTTCCGAACTCTTATAAAATAATTAAATGCATTGGATTGTCACACATTTTTACACTAGAAACACAAACAAATCTGTTTACTACTTCGAATTAATGTTTACTCGGTTTTAGCCTGTTTTCTCGTTTTATGCCTGTTTTGAAACAAAATTGGTATAAGTGTTGTCTAAACAGTCCAAATTAAACCCGAACTCTTATA
>NW_010950941.1:0-228 GCF_000633955.1 Camelina sativa
GACGGTGAAATCCGGAGGACCAGGCATTACCGGCGAATCTGGAACAACGGCAGCGGAGACGGTGGAGATGGCGGAGGAGGAAGGAGGAGAAATAGGGAAAGATTGGACGGTGAAAGTGGCGGCCATGTATTGAATCCGACCCGAATCAATTTTACCAGCGGGTATGAACATAAACCCGACTTGATTACCCGAGTAAAGGAGCTGAATAGAGCTGTCGTAATGAGAGAA
>NW_010950942.1:0-228 GCF_000633955.1 Camelina sativa
CCCAATAAAATCAATGCTCGAACTTTCTGAATAGGAAGGATTTCGATGGACCCAAAGCATGATTTGGTGGCTGCCAAAACGAGCATCCAGGTCTTCGTCGTACATTGGAACATTCCGTAAAATTTGAGGGAACCAGTCGAGCGTATTGCACACTAAAAGGCTGCTCGATCGCGAGACGGGAAACAAGAGTGCGGCCCAAGCAACACGATTGATTCCCAAACCATGACC
>NW_010950943.1:0-228 GCF_000633955.1 Camelina sativa
GTTTTTAGAAGTGTTTGGTCTATTGTAGACATACGACTTAGCGAACCACAAGTAGGAGGCTAAACCAGTGGAGCTAAGACAAGCGAGTAGCCAGTAGAAATAATCTAGATGAGCCTGGTTTAAGTCGTTATCGAACCAACTCGTTTGACCAGATTGGCTCGTGACTTTGTCAATGATTGATATCATGAAGCTGCTTAAAAAATTGCCGACCCCGTATATGCTTAGATT
>NW_010950944.1:0-228 GCF_000633955.1 Camelina sativa
TAAATAAAATCGAAACACTCATTCATGTTATAGGGTTTCGATTTTATGTGTTATACACCTAATCTCATTTCGTGTGTTGTATTGAAAATCAACCTTAATAGATTTGTATGAGTGAATTCTAATCGTTTTTGTCCTCTAATTGAATTCAACTTTACACCCATAAACATTAATCGATTTTGGTTTGTTTTTGGTTTGTTTATGAGGCATGTAGGTGAGGTTAAGGAGGGC
>NW_010950945.1:0-228 GCF_000633955.1 Camelina sativa
GGGAAGAGTTGTAGGCTACGATGGACAAACTATTTGAGACCAGACATCAAACGAGGAAAATTCTCTGCGGAAGAAGAAGAGACCATCCTGAACCTTCATGCGGTTCTTGGCAACAAGTAAAAACCCTTCTGATTCTTGATATTATATGGGATTATTCTTGCTTCGTGAGACTCATTTAAAGTGTTGCCGGTAATGATTATATAAGGTGGTCAATGATTGCAAGCCATT
>NW_010950946.1:0-228 GCF_000633955.1 Camelina sativa
GGAAATTTGGCCCTTGAATAGCCAATATTTTCTTCATGTTCGACACCGTCTCCATAACTCTCTGTGTTTATTGAACTCTTAACTTGAAAATTTTGGCTCTTGAATCAGTAGGGCTCTGATACTATGTTAGAAGCAAAAGCTTCTCTCTCACAAAGAAACAAAACAAGCGTACTTGTTGCTCTGTTTTATAGAAGATAGAACAGAGTATTAGAGAAACTTGTGATTTTA
>NW_010950947.1:0-228 GCF_000633955.1 Camelina sativa
TGCATACTAAAATTATAGCTAAAATGGGTAAAATAATGATGTTATCATAGACTATTTGGTTGAAATTAAAGCTTTACTTGTAAACTATGTTCGCTTATGTTTAATTTGGTACAACAGAGGCTGTGATAACAAAGTTGTAACCCATTTCAAAAACATACATAAGAAAATTGATTCCTCTCCACATCATTTTCAAGTAAGAACGAGTCATCATGAAATAAGCCTTTCCAC
>NW_010950948.1:0-228 GCF_000633955.1 Camelina sativa
CAACGTTTTCAAATGCTTTATTCGCTTTTCTTGAGCTATCAAAATTAACAACCGCACAATAGTAACCTCCCGGGGTTTTTGCTGGCTGCATGCCAGAAGGAAAAAAACAAAAAATCCGAGGTCAAAGAAAAGTTCGGTGTTAGATAAAAAGGATATATATTGTATAGTTTTGATCTCTCGCGGTACCTTAACATCGATTGTAAACTCTTTGGAAAAAAACTCTACAGA
>NW_010950949.1:0-228 GCF_000633955.1 Camelina sativa
AGCGAGTTAAATCAATGTCGTCCTCGAAGTCCGACTTTGACAAAATGAAGGAATGCCTGGGACAACTCCGGGTTGCGGACAAGTTTAAGGAGGGAAGAATCAAGGAGCTGGAAAGCACACTTGCTAACAAGGAGGAAGACAACAAGCGTTTAGAGGTGAAAGTTTCCGAGATGGAATCGCGGGAGAAAATTCTGGAGGAAGAGACGTCTGACGTGAAAAGGGAGCTCG
>NW_010950950.1:0-228 GCF_000633955.1 Camelina sativa
CAATGTTTTCTCTCGGTTTTAGCTTGTTTTCTCGGTTTAAGCATGTTATTAGATAAAACGGGTTTAAGTGTTGGCTAAACACTCCAAATTCATTCCGAACTCTTACAATTAGTAAATTGCATTGGATTGTCACACTCCAAATGTTTTCTCCCGTGTTTAGCTTGTTTTCTCGGTTTAAGCTTGTTTTGTGATAAAACGGGTTTACGTGTTCTCTAAACACTCCAAATT
>NW_010950951.1:0-228 GCF_000633955.1 Camelina sativa
GAAGGAGAGCTAGACTGGAAGATTGTTGCCATTTCTTTGGATGACCCTAAAGCTCATCTTGTGAATGATGTCGAAGATGTTGAGAAACATTTCCCGGTACGAGCTAATGTAGTAGTATAAACAAATCCCCATACTTCTTTGCAAAAACAAAATACATGAATTAATTGGTTTCTGACGCTATATCTGGTGAGCAGGGTACACTAACAGCCATTAGAGACTGGTTTAGAG
>NW_010950952.1:0-228 GCF_000633955.1 Camelina sativa
CATTGAAGAAATCACCCATCCCAGAAACAGAGAGAATGGTGAACCGACGGAGAGAGAAGAGAGAAAAACAATGTCAAGCTTTCCATCACTGCAACGATAAAACAAATCTGGCTTTAAGCACAATATATGGAAGAAGCAGTGATGATCCTCAGCGAAAACAAACAACCCAATTCCAGAATATAAACATCTAGTTGTGAGTAAGATTTGTATACAGAATCAATCAACATA
>NW_010950953.1:0-228 GCF_000633955.1 Camelina sativa
TTTGACTAAACCCTTTTGCCAGTAAGAGTCTTCCCATTTCTCCACTTGCCGGATGAGATTCAATTTCTTCCTATGGAACTTCTCGAGACCATTGGGACTAAAAGGAGGAGGAAGTGAACATGGACCTGAAACGTGAGGCCTACTAACTAAAGAACCCATCATGAACCTCTTATTAACCCCATTAACATCTCCAGAAGGGCACACCATTGCTTCTGTGCATAGCTCAAC
>NW_010950954.1:0-228 GCF_000633955.1 Camelina sativa
TGACAGGAACAAGCTGTTCTCATCAATCTTGAAATCTGTGTTCTTTAATTTCTCTAATTCCCTGCTCTTTCTTTTCCGTATAGTATAATGAATTTTGGAAGAAAAAATACGAATGTTAATGTTTTATTCAATATGTATAATTAAAAAAACATGCGATTACGTACCTCTTAAATTACATTTTTTTTCTTTCTCTAAATTCTAGGGCTAGAAGTTGGGAATTTCCCGGCG
>NW_010950955.1:0-228 GCF_000633955.1 Camelina sativa
CACATGCCGTATACGCTCATACAGAACTTGCTCACCAGTCAAAGATTGAGGTGGATTGTCGTTTAAAGCATGCTTACCTTTCAGGAAATCTTTTTTATTTTTTCGTAGTGGATGCCCTGCAGGAAGAAATCTTCTATGGCAGTCAAACCAACATGTCTTTCTACCAGCCGGCAACTGAAATGCCTTTGTATCATCCATGCAAATCGGACACGATATTCTTCCATGTGT
>NW_010950956.1:0-228 GCF_000633955.1 Camelina sativa
TATCTAAACTTATGCGTGCTTGTGATTCATTCTTTATCGCACTTATTTCTTGTTATGTGATGTCTTAGGTAAGATTTCAAATAGCGGAAATATGCTGTGCATCTTACTCTAATGTATAACATAGTTGCACCCTATCAGTGGGTGTTTTCGTTGACAGTTTCTCTTTATTTATTTTCGGATTATTTTCCTCTTGTTAGTGTTGCTCATTTCTTGGAGTCACGGGGAATG
>NW_010950957.1:0-228 GCF_000633955.1 Camelina sativa
ATAGACGGAAACAACACGTGTTGGATAGACCATTCACGTTGTGCCCATGCGTTTTCAGCATCTGAAAAAAGGTCTTGATCAATATTTTCTTCCATCTCAACGTTACCCCCTGAAACAGTACAATGTTTAGATGCTCTCATCCCTTTCATTTGCAGTTAACCAAAAGCGAAAACATTGGTCACTTGAGAAAGTTGCATACCTAAATCTGTATTATCTTGAGAGCTCTCA
>NW_010950958.1:0-228 GCF_000633955.1 Camelina sativa
GATGAGAAAACTCCATGCTTTACTGCCTCCAATCTTGAACGGTTAAAGTTTGGTCTTGAGGACTATGTATTAAGGCATGGGAACTGTTTGGATACAATGTGTGACCATTACTTCTCTGATAGGTATATAATATGTAACACTATTCTTGTTTCTGGCACATTTAATACATAACTTAGTTCGTTTCTACTAATTGAAGTGTCTGTTAAGTTATTCTGCAAGTTAAGTCTT
>NW_010950959.1:0-228 GCF_000633955.1 Camelina sativa
CTCATGTGGATTTACCAGCTCATTAAAGTCGCCAGTTAACATCCAGGGTCCTTCTCTGCCAGTACCCATTCTTGTTAATCTTTCCCAGAATTTACCTCTTTCACTCTGAATCGGGTCTCCATAGATGCAGGTGAGATAGAACTCTTTATCCTGCCAATTGACTAGTACATCGATCAGTCTTCGATCAGAGTGTAACACTTTGATTTTGACTGAATCCTTCCACATTAA
>NW_010950960.1:0-228 GCF_000633955.1 Camelina sativa
TCACTTGTGGAACCCATCCAACATGAACCATGCCACGTCCCTTGACTGTTTCCTCGAACCCGTCTGGAATATGTGGCTCGTTCCTTAGAACCCAAAAGAAAGGTGTCTCTGATTTCTCCAACCCAAGAGCTAGCTCGGTGACTTCCTCACGACGGAGACTCGCTTCGGTGCCGAGTGACACGTAAACCACAGAGTTAACTCGCTGCTTGTCGAGCCACTCTTTAATAC
>NW_010950961.1:0-228 GCF_000633955.1 Camelina sativa
CTAATTTTGGCTGCTCCTGTTAGCCTTACATCTGCCAGTAACTTCTCCGCAATCTGTATAACGTAAACAAATAAAATTAAAATTGAAAGGAAAAAAGAGTATGCATAATGCAAATTTTGAGTCAGATTTGTAAAATGATATATAGATGCTGGTGGCAATTAAGTAACTTTTATGTTATTCGAGTGACTTACCGATTTGATTGATGCTGGTGGCAACCCTTTGATGCTA
>NW_010950962.1:0-228 GCF_000633955.1 Camelina sativa
TTTTGTTAGTGAACCACTGGTTCTGTAACTTAAACTGATGTTTATGCTTACATTATAATTCTCCATCAATGTCGTGTAGAAACCGCTAAAATGCCCATTTTTCCTACTTTTTTGGCTTTGGCCACTTTCAATGTATATAAGAAAAGTAGTCTCAGTTTAAGTTATCGAGTAAAGTGAAACAGAGCTGACAGTCTACTGTATTCAATTAAAACAAGGATTACACAATCA
>NW_010950963.1:0-228 GCF_000633955.1 Camelina sativa
AATAATAACCATCGAAGTAGTCATCAATGATTCCTGTCAGTGCCCTGTAGATCATAAGTATTTAATTAGAAGGGGCAACAGTTTAGGAAAAAACTAAAAGAGAAGATATAAGGATGCCTAGTAACAGTTAATTCAACCAGAAGAAAATGAAAGTGAAAGTTACAACAACTAGACAAAGAATAAGGAGTTCGTGTTAATAAGATTAGAAATGAAATTAGTAGATTAATG
>NW_010950964.1:0-228 GCF_000633955.1 Camelina sativa
GCTCTTGAGAGTGATATATTTGTTCCAACTAACGATGGCAACATGGCAAGAGTCGTTGAAGGTCATCGCAGGTGAACAATCGTTGATCTATCTTCTTCTTCTTTCTTCCCATATTTATCATCCCGAGGCTAACACCAACTTTTTCAGATTCTTGGGGTTCAAGAAAACAATTCAGCTGAATAGGAAGTTCCTAGTTAAGCTGATAGATGAGTATACTGAAGGATTGTT
>NW_010950965.1:0-228 GCF_000633955.1 Camelina sativa
GAACTGATATAAATCAACATGGAGGAAACCCTAAGTCGGAATCTGGCTAGAGGTTGGTTTATATAACAGAAGAACTTACGGCAATTTAAGGGAGAAGTAGTGGACTGTTCATTAAATCAGAGAAGATGGAAGAACATATTTAACAGTTACAAACGAAACCGTAGCAATTGTGATGGAAGATATGGAAGGATAAGTGAAAGTGTAGAGGACTGGAAGACTTCAATTCGC
>NW_010950966.1:0-228 GCF_000633955.1 Camelina sativa
TCTCAGTATGTACAAATATAACAAAGTGTTTCTATACTGTTAGAGACTTGTTGGACCTAAGCATCGTAGTCTAGCTTTGTATACTCAAGCAGCATGTGCGGGGATCTATATATCTTCACAAGCGTCCAGTATAGAACTTCTTCTACTCCAAGCTCACCCTCTGCTCTTGCCGCATATAAATCCTCGCATATGGCTATTAATCTACAATCAACAGTGAGTGGTCTTAAT
>NW_010950967.1:0-228 GCF_000633955.1 Camelina sativa
ATTAACTCTAAAGCATGTTTTTCTATTAGGTTTCCTTTCATCTCCTCTGAAGTTTTGACCTGTGAAATTGATGTTATTCTTAAGACTTTAGTGGACGAGGAGGAGGTAGTGTACTAATTTTCTTCTTCCTTTATTGTGATGAATGCGGAACCTTGTTAGTTTGAGTTTGATGTTTCTATTCCTCTGGTCTCATTTAATGGTTTGTACTTCCTGTTGCAGCTTATGAAC
>NW_010950968.1:0-228 GCF_000633955.1 Camelina sativa
AATAAAGAAACAGAGGTAAACAATTTCTGTTAAACGCATTTTCACTTGATTTTTTATATTTTATAGTGAGTTGAAAAACAAGTTAAAACTTTGTGAGCTTTTAAAATCAACTGATATCTTTTTACAATTAATTACAATTTCTTTTTATACTCTTATTCTCATTATCAATTTAAATGTGAATCTGATTAAATAAAATCATCATTTTATACCAGAGCAAACAATCATCAT
>NW_010950969.1:0-228 GCF_000633955.1 Camelina sativa
AGTGATGAAGTAAACAAATTACATAATTATTGTTACTTTCACATCACTTAATGAGTCTTCCTTATTGTTACTTTTTATTCTTTTTCGGTATACAACTATATACATATGTGGCTCCGAAGGTCTTTTTATAAAATAATAATTCTGTTTTAATTAAGAGAATAAATTAAAAACTACAATAAATAAATTTAGAAACTACACTTGGTCCACCTGGCGATAGATATATGACCT
>NW_010950970.1:0-228 GCF_000633955.1 Camelina sativa
ATGAGTTAGCATGGGTGGGTCTCTTTTTCAAAGCTTAGTTTGACTATTAAGACTTCTATTCTTTGTTAGTTAGTTTGCTAGAATCCTTGGATTGTCTTCAGTTTCTTGACCGTAGTACTCATGTGGCTAGTTATTATAGATGAGATTTTCTGTCTTCATTGATCTGCAGAAGTGTAATTTTTTATTTTTTATTTTTTCCTAGGCTCGACACAACCATTTCAGGATCAG
>NW_010950971.1:0-228 GCF_000633955.1 Camelina sativa
AACCGAACACTCAGAGCCAGCATAAGGGCAAGTGTAAGGCCTAAACCGGCAGTGCTGCTCGTGCTTAAGCTTGCTGTAGTAAGGAAAAATGTCATGACACCCCAAATTTTGGTATCGGCATGGAACTTCCAAAGACTCTGCAACTTTCTCAAGAGCTAAGCATCTTATGTTACCAAGCTCATAGCGACATGTAGGGCAAGTGTTCTGCACTCTCACTTTGCAGTTTGA
>NW_010950972.1:0-228 GCF_000633955.1 Camelina sativa
AACTAATATATCGAAATCTTTCCTCGTTAATTGTTGTCGTCGTTTAGCTTAACAAGATTTGGTTTCTTGATGAATCTGAAAAATATCGAGATCTTCTTTGTTGGATTGATGTGTGTGTTTCTGATGATGTCAGATCGAATGCTTCCACGTCACAATACCGACACGTGAAGTTATTTGTCATTTCTTTTGTTTATTTCTTTTAGAGGAACACAGATTCTTCTTTTGGTC
>NW_010950973.1:0-228 GCF_000633955.1 Camelina sativa
TGACCTAAGTATCTTAATTTTAGCATTGAAATGATTAGTAACATAATGTTGGAAATTTATTAATGCATCAAACACTTTATCCTTTGATGGTAACAAAGTAATCCATGTGTACTTAGATTTTTCATCAATAAAAGTCACCAAGTATTTGTTATTATCTCTAGAAAGACATGGTGAAGTCCAAACATCAGAATGCACTAGATCAAAGCAATGCTCATAAATAGTATTAGA
>NW_010950974.1:0-228 GCF_000633955.1 Camelina sativa
ATCGTACCTAGCCTTGGAGTATTTGGGGGTAGTAGCATCCATCTGTAGGAAGGAAACAACAATAAGGCACACTGTTAGCATAAATTCAAAAGAGGCAAGATCAATAACTAAAAACAATCAACAAGAAGCCAACTATTATACCTTGTTACAGCAGCAAATCATCTGCTTGACACCAAGGGTAAAAGCAAGAAGAGCGTGCTCACGGGTCTGACCATCCTTGGAGATACC
>NW_010950975.1:0-228 GCF_000633955.1 Camelina sativa
ATAAAGTTGCAAGAACTCGTTAGTAACTAAAAATAAAGAAACCTTAGGCTAAATGTGAATCTAAAATTTCAAAGGCAATGTTTTTGGTCCCCGGCAACGGCGCCAAATTGATCTAGAGTTAAATCAATAACCCAAAGCACACTCAACCATGATCTAGTGGTGTCGTCGTAGCACTTCAGGATCGAATCCACAGAGACCAAACGATACACTATGAAATTATATAGACCG
>NW_010950976.1:0-228 GCF_000633955.1 Camelina sativa
CGGCCACCTTTTAAAATAATGAATACACTATGATGCTGCTGGCGAATTAAATAAATTAAACAAGGGCCAAGGGAGGATATGTATTTACTCGCTTGGGGGGTTCGGTGGGTTCGGGTTATTCGGGTCGGTTTGTTCGGTTTTGAAAAAATTTGGTTTTTGAAAAATTCTGCCGAATTGAACCGAAATTAAATTCGGTTTGGGTCAATCGGTACTCGGTTTGTTCGGATC
>NW_010950977.1:0-228 GCF_000633955.1 Camelina sativa
TGCTTCTTGCTGTATCCGTCTTTCGATCTCAGCAGCCTGTAGATTAAAACAAACCATGTGAACACTTGAATTATCAGAACTAATGCTCACATACATAGAATCAAATAGTGTTTACAAGAGCCTAGAGCTACTGATGTGAACCTGTGTATCCTCTTCAGTATCTTCAGTATGATGTCGACTTCTGCTGCAGAGTAAGCCCATGATTGTTTCTATATCCCCACAGGTATA
>NW_010950978.1:0-228 GCF_000633955.1 Camelina sativa
CCTGCCGATACAACGAAGAAAGAGATACGTTTAAGACCAATCTCTGTTATGAAATGGGCATGTCAATTTGTTGTGCTATTTTATCTATGAAATTGTGCTCTTTCTTGTTTTATAATTGTTTCAATAAATCAAGTTTTATACTTGGCTGGCTTCGTTTCCAATTGAGAATAAATTGGACTAGAACTGGTTTCTTTACTCTGGAATTATCTTACCATCCCATTGTGAACA
>NW_010950979.1:0-228 GCF_000633955.1 Camelina sativa
TCCCGATACCTCTCTTACTTCGCACCTCAACGACGACAACAACAAGCACCAGATCCGGATGATCCATCGAATCTATTGAAAGAAGATGGAGTATCACTTTGTTCTCAGATGTGGCTTGAGAATTTCAAAGAACCGGACAAAACCGCCACCAATTTGACCTCGTATCTTCGAAGATTCGAGCTATGGGTATTAGCTTATCAGAAAGTTTGCTGTGATGAGTTAGGTGCT
>NW_010950980.1:0-228 GCF_000633955.1 Camelina sativa
TATATATACAAAATTTTAGATCACAATATTTATCATGTTGATATAGTCAATAGGTGGATAGTAAAACATACATATTGCTTAATCCATTCATCAAAATCTTCTTCTCTTTTTGACCTAACATCTTCATCAGATAGTTCTGGATATTCATATCGAATTTGCGTCTCCAACAATATGTGTTTTCTCAACAAGAAGTAGATATTTTAAAGTTTACCTAAGAATATATGGTTA
>NW_010950981.1:0-228 GCF_000633955.1 Camelina sativa
GCATGAATAGCATAGCTTTTGTTACATTTCATGAATGATGATGAACCACAGAGGTTCATCTCATGAGTTTGATGGCAATATATATTAATCCCAAGTCCACTAGTTACTTTCTACAACCCAATTAAGCGTGTGTACCACATGACTTTTTCTTCGTTTTAAAGCATTTCCTGAGTAATGTCAAAAGACTTACTTGACTTGTGGATCTCGGCTACATTCATCAACCTCCTC
>NW_010950982.1:0-228 GCF_000633955.1 Camelina sativa
TCTACGTACAATCAGAACAACAAATCACAAAATCCATCCACATATCCCAAAAAAACAAAACAACGAATAACAAAAGCGGAAACCAAAAAAAAAATTCAGATAATGTTTGCCCCTGCATCCAGATTTGCTCAGCAAATGCAAATCAACTCGACCATAAACTTTCCCTCTACGCCTGCACAACCAACAACAAGAACAGAGAAGATAGAATCACTATTTGCTCAAAGATAC
>NW_010950983.1:0-228 GCF_000633955.1 Camelina sativa
GAATGGCATTACCAACCATTCGTACAAACCCTGTTTCGTTTTGAAGGTTGTCTTCCACTCGTCGCCCTCCTTCATACAAACTTGATGGTAGCCGCTCTTCAAGTCGATCTTTGAGAAGACGCTGGTGCCACTTAGCTCGTCTAGCATATCATCGAGGCGTGGGATGGGGTGGCGATACTTAATGGTGATGTTGTTGACGGCTCTACAGTCGACGCACATCCTCCATGA
>NW_010950984.1:0-228 GCF_000633955.1 Camelina sativa
AAGGAAGACTGCATCTCAACCGGTTATAAAGAATGTGCAATTTGAAATAATTGCAGGATATGGAAGAAAGAAGCTACCTTAAGGAGATCGATTTCTTGCTGATGAAAATGACCCCCACAACAAAAACAGGATTCAGAGTCAGTGATACTGAGATGAAATTTAGAACAGAAATAAAAAGGAAAGTAAACAAACCATAATGGTGTTAAGATCCTCTTGAGCAATATTTTC
>NW_010950985.1:0-228 GCF_000633955.1 Camelina sativa
AAGGAAATCCGCAGCGGTAGCTCCACGGTTAGCGTCTTCTCGTTGCCACCATTACAGGCGAGTGGATTAGAGGATGATTCCTGGAAGAAGAAAGTTGGCGTCCTCGAACAAGTAGCGAAATGAATTATGATTTTTATTATTTTTTCTTCTTTCAATAGTTATGTACAAGTAATTGTATACGCTTACTTACAGTTGTAAAAGATGAATCAAAACATAGAACTGTGATCA
>NW_010950986.1:0-228 GCF_000633955.1 Camelina sativa
TAAATGCCTGCCCACTCCACTGCGTCCTTTGAAGCTGCTTTCTTCCTGACAATTGGGTAACGATAAAGGTGCCCTTGACTCCAATTCCATTTCCGGGGGACTGAGACCTCTGTGCTGTGCTGCTTTCTTTCCGCTCTGTTTTCTTTCCGCTCGTCTGAGCTACTGAATGATCCAAAAAGAAAGTAACCAAAGAATAGACGAGAGGTCCGAAGTAGCAACGAGACTCAT
>NW_010950987.1:0-228 GCF_000633955.1 Camelina sativa
TTTACAGGTCACGAGCGCATGCTTCAACTGCTGCACACGAGGCCCGTTAACCACACTAAACTGCTCAGAGATATCGTCCCACAATTCCTTCGCTACCTCGAAGTGAGAGATATCTCGACGGAGGAATGGATCAATCGAATTCCGAATCCACAAAACCAATAGAGAATTGATTGTCCAACAATCATTAATCTCGTTTGAATCTTCTGCCGGACGCTTAATCGTACCGTC
>NW_010950988.1:0-228 GCF_000633955.1 Camelina sativa
CCTTCACTCTGGGCTTCTATTGGTGACCAACCCTCCCCACCTTGAACCTCACTGTCCTCAGGGACATATTCCTCATGGAGATGAAGAGCTTTAACAGTGATCTCCCTTGTGTTTGTAATAGCTTGTTGAGGAAGATGGTATGGCTTAGGAGCTGAAGTAGAGTCAATGGGGTGTTCCATGTACTGGAATGTAGAGGTCAGACTCTCAAGCTGGTTACTCAGGTCATGA
>NW_010950989.1:0-228 GCF_000633955.1 Camelina sativa
AAAACTGGTGGTTTAGCGATAAATGGAGTATTTTTGCATAAATAAGGGTCAATTCTGACAACTGACGATTCTGAACTGACAAGTGACTAATTGTGTCAGCTCTCTCTCTGTCGGGACCACGCACACTCTCTCAACTCAGACTTAAAACACTTTTTCTACTCTGTGTTGTGTTGCTATTACGGAGGACGTCCTCTCTCCGTTTTAGTCCTGTACGGCGCCGTTTCGATT
>NW_010950990.1:0-228 GCF_000633955.1 Camelina sativa
AAAAAAAAAAAAAAAAAAAAAACACCAACCTGGAGATGGTGCCGAGCCCACTCGTCGAACGCGTCATCCTCCTTCAAGTCTCCCTCAGAGCGATCGCCCGGTACCTTGGAGACCTCGTGAATGAGAGCACCACATTCCCTCTTGTCAGAGAGGAAAGGGGTGTCCTTCACATAGCGAAAATGGAGAGTAGGAAGGCTGGATACCCTTATCCTTCGGATATAGCAAAGA
>NW_010950991.1:0-228 GCF_000633955.1 Camelina sativa
ACCCCTGAAAATAAACACCACACATGTTAGACTTATTCCTAAGATCATAAACCCAAAGAAAGTCTCAGATTATAGACCAATAGCCCTCTGCTCTGTGTACTACAAAGTAATCTCTAAGATCCTCGCAAAAAGGCTACAACCCATTTGACACTTTTACATATCGGAGAATCAATCTGCTTTCGTCCCGCAGCGAGCCATAGCTGATAATGTGTTGATCACACACGAAGC
>NW_010950992.1:0-228 GCF_000633955.1 Camelina sativa
CTTAGTGATTTCAAAATCCTCGAACTTAGTTACTAATTCCCGAGTTGCGGATAAATAAGACTCCATACGCCCATCCTTAGTCTCGTATGCTCCTAGGAACTGGTTGGTGACTAGCTGCGAATCGCAGAAAGCTCGGAGCTTTCAGACACCTATCCCTACTGCGAGGCGTAAGCCAGCGAGAAAGGACTCATATTCGGCTTCATTGTTTGATGCACTGAAAGCCAAGCG
>NW_010950993.1:0-228 GCF_000633955.1 Camelina sativa
TAGTCAAATGCATTGGATTGTCACACATTTTGACCCTAGAAATAGTACCAAAGCTGTTTACTGTTTCAAATCAGTGTTTTCTCGGTTTTAACTTGTTCCGGGATAAAACGGGATTAAGTGTTGTCTAAACACTCTAAACTCATCCCGAATTCTTACAATTAGTCTAATGCATTGGATTGTTACACATTTTGACCCAAGAAACACAATCAAAGCTGTTTACTGCTTTGA
>NW_010950994.1:0-228 GCF_000633955.1 Camelina sativa
AAAAAAAGGATAATACCTTCTATCAGCTGACAGAATGGGATTTACCTGTCGGAGTTCGTTTTCTTCAGGCTTTATAATATCTTGAGACATGCGAACCAGTGCATCCAAAACTTCATGAAACTTTCGATTTACTGTCTCTTGATTGCGTTGATAATGTGTTGCAATTGTTCGTTGGACTTCGTCATGTGCAACAGTTTCAAGAAACATCGCAACAGCTTCTTCTAATCC
>NW_010950995.1:0-228 GCF_000633955.1 Camelina sativa
TCAAATTGCATGTAATCCAAAACAAAAATGTGTTAAAAAGATTCAAACTTTTAGAGTTCTTGTTATATACCTAAAGCATCAAGCTGTTTCTTGCTAGAACCAGGAGGTCTTCCTCTGTTTCGTTTAGCAGGTGGATCAACAGAGTTAGTACCATTTCCTCCACTATCTCCAACACCACCTTCACCACCGTAAGAGTTAGAAGCGGCGGAGAGAAGAGGAGACGTGGGA
>NW_010950996.1:0-228 GCF_000633955.1 Camelina sativa
AATGTAGGCATTGAAGAGAGTGTTGCAATGTTTTTACGGATATGTGGACACAACGAAGTCCAACGAGATGTTGGTCTAAGATTTGGGAGAAATCAAGAAACCGTAAAGAGAAAATTTTATGAAGTGCTTAGAGCGACTGAGTTACTTGCTTGTGATTATATCAAAACACCAACAAGGCAAGAACTACACAGGATTCCGGACAGGCTAATGGATGGAAAATATTGGCCA
>NW_010950997.1:0-228 GCF_000633955.1 Camelina sativa
CAAATGCATTGGATTGTTACATATTTTGACCCTAAAAAGAATAACATTGCTGTTTAATGCTTCAAATCAAAATTTCTCTCGGTTTTCGCCTGTTTTCTCGGTTTAAGCCTATTTTGGGATAAAACGGGTTTAAGTGTTGTCTCAAACACTCCAAATTCATCCCGAAATCTTAAAATTAGTGAAATGGATTGGAATGTCACACATTCTGACCCTAGAAGCTGTAACAAA
>NW_010950998.1:0-228 GCF_000633955.1 Camelina sativa
GACACTCCTTTTTACTTTTACTATTTACACTTTCACATTTTTAACCTTCTAGCTAAGTTACTCACTAAAGTCTATCGACCAAAACATAGAAGATTTGTATGTGGGGATGTGAAGACGTGATAGAAAGTTGTTATCATGAATTCCACGTGTGGAATATTATCAGAAAAAGAAAATAAAAATCTAGAAGACTTGTAAATGAGAAGATGTGAAGTCGGAAAAAGTTGTTGA
>NW_010950999.1:0-228 GCF_000633955.1 Camelina sativa
ATCATTATTAGTCTAAGATTAAGTTCGTTTAAACACTTGTGACGTTATTGAACTCGAATCTTCGTTTGCTTGGCTGTCTTGAGTTTCAGGTACCCACTCGACCACCCACTCGACCAAGCTGTGATCGAGCACTTGATCGAGCAAGAAGCCGGATCCAAATAGCCATTACTTCCCAGTCGACTCGACCAACCACTCGAGCCTGCGCTCGACCGAGTACCTGTTCGAGTC
>NW_010951000.1:0-228 GCF_000633955.1 Camelina sativa
ATATACTCAAAGGATATTTGTTCTAACCAAATATTCTATATCAAGAGGTTATTTTCGTTTTTAAGTTTTGTATCATTCACATTATAAGAAAACAATAGCTAGAGGCTCATACATGCTCAAAAACCATACTATCAACGTCCTAGACGAAAGTGGGTCATTGTTTGTCAATTGTCATTAGTATTAACAAGAAACGTAAAAGAGTCTCAATCGGCCTTTCTCTTTCGGCAA
>NW_010951001.1:0-228 GCF_000633955.1 Camelina sativa
AAAACAGTTTAGAGTCGTTAAAAAGTTGATCTTGTGTCTTCGAATTTACATTAACCGAAATGTTTTATTTTAACCAGTCGTTACAAAGAACAAACGTCACTCGTAACGACAAGACAATAGATTGCGCGCCCCTTGGTGCACTCATTCATGACTTATACTTGTTGTATATATTTCTTTTGGTTCAAACTTATCTTTTTCATTTATCTTCTTCAGTTTGTGGCTATACTT
>NW_010951002.1:0-228 GCF_000633955.1 Camelina sativa
AGCAAAATATATACCATAACTGCATCATAACGGCTATCTACTAGTTTTATCCTAATATATAAATGCATGATTCATGAAAAATCCTCAAAATCTATCTTTTAGCACAACTATGTATAAAATTGCATGATTGTTCCCTCTCGTAACCTAACCAATGAGGAAATGATCTTACTAAAAGGGTTCAAGCTTACTCTTTTGTTTCTCTGTCGAAGTGAATAACTTTCACCACAA
>NW_010951003.1:0-228 GCF_000633955.1 Camelina sativa
CACACATTTACGTTCACACAAACCCCAACTGTTTATTTCTTTATTTAATTAACATGCATATGTACTTTTATTTATTTATTTTGTGTGTTTTCGTACCATGTACCTTATACAACTGATGTTGTGAATCTTTTAAATATATATATAGTTTTGAAATAATAAGCATTTCATGCATCACAATACCATATGAGACTTATAAAACATCAACTTCGTTGTCGAGGGTCTTGCATG
>NW_010951004.1:0-228 GCF_000633955.1 Camelina sativa
CTTAACAAAGGGATTTTCAAACTGAAACAGTTTTACAATATTTGAGAAGTCTATTGGAAACACAACAGATTCGTACTTGAAGTCAGGCTTCACGAAATCATTGACCAGCGGATTGCAAATGAGCTTGAAAAAAGGTGTTCCACGGAAGGAACACTTATGGGGTTTGTCGCCAACATGAGAAGGTTCAAGAGCATAGGATCAAAGTCCTTTAAGCTTTTAGGAACAAAC
>NW_010951005.1:0-228 GCF_000633955.1 Camelina sativa
AAACAAATACTGATGCTAACGAGTATCTCCCGGCTAGATCTACCTCAACATTTCCACAAATTTCCCTTTTTAGAAACTTTCTAATTCTGGAAACCTTTCTTTTGTGGAAACTTTCTATTTATGGAAACTTTCCAAAACTAGAAACCCGAGCTATTTCTCTTTTCCCATGACAACCACAGTCAACATAAAGAAAAATACTCATCTTATTAATCTCAAAAATTGTCATAA
>NW_010951006.1:0-228 GCF_000633955.1 Camelina sativa
TGAAGATATATAGCCGAAGAAAACAAAAATGTTCAAGAGGATCTCGTCAGTTGCCGTGAGCTCTAAGGAAGCAAAGCACACACAAGAAACCAATACATTCTCTCGCTTTACTTTTGTATGAAACATACATTTCACGATACAACACAAACATAAAGTTCCTATCATCTTATCATTCATTCATTTTCGCTGCTTTTTTGTAAGTTCCTATATTTGGTGTTTGATTATAAA
>NW_010951007.1:0-228 GCF_000633955.1 Camelina sativa
AGCCTTATGGTTTATACAAGGATAAAGACATGTGGAAATGAAGTTAAGAAGAAGGAATTGGCAAGTGAGGAGGAAACTGAAGAGTGAACAAGCATGTGCAATAGAATACAATTGTGTATATAAAGCATGTAGTCATTTCTGTGTAGAACATGCACTGTTTTGTTATTGAAAGGGCGATGTATGTGTTGCTTAGTGACATAGAGCTTGTGTTGGTGATTTATGGACGGG
>NW_010951008.1:0-228 GCF_000633955.1 Camelina sativa
ATGCTTCAGCTCCACGCAATCTGGCTCATGCCTTTGCAAGTGACTGTGGCGCTTGTGCTCCTCTACGGAAGCTTAGGCGCGTCTGTTGTGACGGCGGTCATTGGGTTGACTGGAGTCTTCGTCTTCATCCTCCTCGGAACCAAGAGAAACAACAGCTACCAGTTCAGTCTGATGGGAAACAGAGATTCTAGGATGAAGGCCACCAACGAGATGCTCAATTATATGCGA
>NW_010951009.1:0-228 GCF_000633955.1 Camelina sativa
GCATCACTAATATGGGGGAAATCAAGAGTTTTAAACAAGAAGACATTAGTGATCGTCGGAGTCTGATGGACCGCTACATTAGGTTCAGAATCATGTCAATTGAGTAAGTAAAAATATCATTGCATGCACGAGTAACTTTAATATAGAAGAGTCTTTGGAAATTGAATGCAAGATTGTTTTAAAAAATTTATATGTACTTGGCATAATGCGTTGAATCACCTTTTATTT
>NW_010951010.1:0-228 GCF_000633955.1 Camelina sativa
ATCATATATATAAAAGTACACTTCCACTCTCTCCTTATTGGCTGTTCGATATTTACTAGGTTTTCTAATTTAATGACTTATTTAATGTCTTCCTTAAATTGGCTGATTGATAATGTATTTAATAGGTTTCCAATTTTATTCCCATACAAACGATTAAAATCCTAACTCAAAATTAACAGAAAATCGTAACTCATACCATACAAACGAATTAAATTGCCTGATTGATAT
>NW_010951011.1:0-228 GCF_000633955.1 Camelina sativa
AATATTGACGACATCATATATACGGCGGCGTTCAACTCCTGCAAAAATTATATGATTTTCTCTCCGTTATAAAACCCTAAATTATAATTCTTAGTCTTGGAAATCTAAAGAATACGCTTCTTAGATTTGAGCTTATATAAAAACTTGAATCACCTAATTTGCCAGCGGCGTGATCGAGACCAATCAGATCTGCATCGTCTCGGTTATACAGTCTCAGAAAACTGAATC
>NW_010951012.1:0-228 GCF_000633955.1 Camelina sativa
AATCTTGGGTTTTTATCTTTACTTACAGACCTGAAAGATGAGGTGCAAGAATCAGTCCCAGTTCCTGACGAGCAACAAGGTTCCTGGATTATCAGTCTCCCTTTCTTTTTTTTTTCGCTCCAAATGAGTTTATTTTATCTAAGGTTTGCCACATCATTGAGTTCTTTTTTTTTTGGACTTCGGTGGTTTCAGCTTCTGAGGATCATGATGAAGTAATGCTTCATCCAG
>NW_010951013.1:0-228 GCF_000633955.1 Camelina sativa
GTGTACTCAACAATATTCTGACCATATGCTGGCAAGTATCTAACCTTTTGCAAAAGTGCTGCTAACAGAATTTCTTTGAACGAGTGTCTTCCATGATGCCACAAGCCATAAATAACGGACTTTGCTTCAGTGCGAACAGAGCTCGAATTCCATTCCAGCAAAAAGAAATCAATAAACTGTCTCAAGAGATCTCCGCCCTTGGCACTGAAGATATCTACCACCCCTTCC
>NW_010951014.1:0-228 GCF_000633955.1 Camelina sativa
CTCGCCGACATCTGCCTCTCTTCCACGAACGTGACGATCGGAGGACGTCGTCTGTTATCTTCTTCGACGTCACTGTGATCTCTAACGGAGTCGTGCCGTGATAACTGCGGTTTAAAGCTCCTAGACGACGGTCCATCTCCTAAAACGTTGATGTCAGGCGAATCGTCCGGGTGGTTTTTAATCGACCCGACCCGCATTGAAGATCCGCGCGTGAACATAGCGCGTCCT
>NW_010951015.1:0-228 GCF_000633955.1 Camelina sativa
TCGAATCAGTGTTTTCTCTCTGTTTTAGCCTGTTTTCTAGATTTACAACTGTTTTGGGATAAAACGGGTTTAAGTGTTGTTAAACACTCCAAATTCATCCCGAACTCTTACAACTAGTCAAATGCATTGGTTTGTCACACATTCTGACCCTAGAAACAGTAACAAAGATGCTTACTGCTTTGAATCAATGTTTTCTCCGTTTTAGCCAGTTTCGGAACAAAATGGGTA
>NW_010951016.1:0-228 GCF_000633955.1 Camelina sativa
CGGTGGGGTCGATAAATAGTTCTTTAGCTCGTTGAACGCGCTGTGACTGGCCTCGGTCCACTCAAACTTGCCCTTTGTTTTGAGAAGCTGGTAAAATGGTAAACACTTGTCGGTTGATCTGGATATAAAACGGTTTAGAGCAGCGAACCGTCCAGTTAATCGTTGTACTTCTCTGGCGTTTTTTGGTTGTGGTAGATCAATGATCGCCTTAATTTGCTTCGGGTTCGC
>NW_010951017.1:0-228 GCF_000633955.1 Camelina sativa
AAAGGACAGACAACACATTCTCCACAACAGATTAATTTTTCAAATTTTATTTTTATTTTTATTTGTAGTATTTAGAAAACGAATAACTAAAAAGATTTTTTGGTCTCCCATTATGAAAAACCTCCCGATTTCCACATATACATCCTTTCTCACATCACATTTCATTAATTCTGTAGCTACATATGCCCTACCTCCAGATTTTCAAATTTATTTCATAATCTGTTACAT
>NW_010951018.1:0-228 GCF_000633955.1 Camelina sativa
TTTGCTTTGTCAAGGCAGTTTCAAGTAATAACTGGGCTGGGCACTCAACTAAGTTTGCTTGCCGGCCTCTGACATCTCCATATCGACTTTTCTTCAATTCTTCGAGTTCAGTATCGGTCAGCCTGACGCCTAGTTCTTTTGGATCAAAGTGAATCATCGCGACTGTTCCATCCAAGGAACATGCGAAAAGTGAATATCCATCAGGACTCCTGTAATTTCCGAAGGTTA
>NW_010951019.1:0-228 GCF_000633955.1 Camelina sativa
CTAAGATTATCATATGCTATGATGATATATGTGCGAATATTATATTAGTTCAGTGTGAAATAAAGTATATGTCTAAATGATTTCAATGAAAACAAATGTGATTTGTTTTTAATTTTATAAGTTATAACTAGTCATATATTACAAAAACAGAAATATGCCTTTTAACCAAAAATCTATTGTGTTTTTTTATTTTTTCTTTTAAGGATCAATTGAAGGGATATGTAAGAA
>NW_010951020.1:0-228 GCF_000633955.1 Camelina sativa
ACAATTAACTCACTAAACATCTCTTTGTCCTTAAACAAACCAACCCGGTTATAGAGCTCAGCGTAAACCGGAATAATCTTCCGAGACAACCCGATTTTAATCTTATCCCTGAGTTTCGAATCCGGTACAACCCACGAAATTTGTCTCCGGTACGCCAATTCAGACTCAATGTTAAAACTCACTAAATGACCACTTGCTTCCTCCGATGACATCTCCGCCGTCGGATCC
>NW_010951021.1:0-228 GCF_000633955.1 Camelina sativa
ATGATAACTTATGTGCGCATCAAAACATTTGATTATTCCTCTCTTATTAATACTTCATCCAGAAGGAAAAATACAAAGAAAACTAAAATTAAAAGGAAGATAACAAAATTAAGGGTCTGAATGGTAACTGCAGTCAGTGCGGACAAATCCGTCTGCGGACCAGACTGCTCTGTTTTAAGGGTGAAACAACCCTTCCCGTTTTTTTTTTTTATACCTTAATTTACTAGT
>NW_010951022.1:0-228 GCF_000633955.1 Camelina sativa
AGACGTGGGACCAGTTGCGAGAGATAGAAAAATGAGTCATGGAGACCATCGTAGGTTTATAATAGTACTTCCGCTATAACTTTTTTTTTTGGTTATATATAAACTTTTTAAAAATATGGTCTATGTTTTCTGATATGGTATACGATCTATACCGTAAACCATAATACCATGGTCATTCTATTTTTTTGCATTTCCAAATAGCTTTGGCTCTATTGAAGAAGAAAAATA
>NW_010951023.1:0-228 GCF_000633955.1 Camelina sativa
TCTATTGTTGACAAATCGGTCAACTCCATTAGGTTTTTGGCTATCGACGCGGTGGAGAAGGCGAAATCAGGTCATCCTGGTCTTCCTATGGGTTGTGCTCCGATGGCTCACATTTTGTATGATGAGGTCATGAGGTATAACCCAAAGAACCCTTATTGGTTCAACCGTGACAGATTTGTTCTATCTGCTGGTCATGGATGTATGTTGCTTTACGCGTTGCTTCATCTT
>NW_010951024.1:0-228 GCF_000633955.1 Camelina sativa
ATAGGTTTAGGTGACTTGGTGATTTTATTGTTTAATGTATTTTATCTATATATATATATATATATATATATATATAAAGAGTTCTACGATGTTGGTTTTATTGGTTTTTAATAATGTTGGCAATATAATAAATGACTTATATGTTGACGAAAACAACAAGAGACTTCTATATTATTCACACAAAACTGGGATCATTAGGTTTGCTATCTAAATTGAAAAATGAAGTAC
>NW_010951025.1:0-228 GCF_000633955.1 Camelina sativa
AACTTTTGACAAAACCAAAATTGTAGTTAGTGTGTCATTTTTCAACTATGGCTTAGATAGAATCATATTAATGTATTTGATAATATCCAAAGTCGATTGATTTTTACTAAGTTAATAATAAGTTTGATTTTGTATTCCAGAGACAAGGATGGTTACTACTGGCTAACGGGGAGGGTTGATGATGTTATCAACGTCAGGTAGAAGACAATTTTAAAATGATGTCAATCA
>NW_010951026.1:0-228 GCF_000633955.1 Camelina sativa
TCTTTCATGTTTTACCTATCAGCTACGTAAGAGAATTCAGGGTCAGACAACAAATACTTTTGAAGACCTTAACTCGTCAGCAAAAGTCACATCAGATTACTTCTCACATGAAGAAATGCTACAGTTCAAAAAACCCAAGAAAAAAAAACAATTGCGGAAAAAGGATAAATTGGACTTTAATTTGCTTGAAGCAGAAGCTGTTGCATCGGGATTAGGAGCTGAAGATCT
>NW_010951027.1:0-228 GCF_000633955.1 Camelina sativa
AATGCCGCCGTCTCAGCCGAGGAAGGTAGCTCTGATCACCGGAATCACCGGCCAAGACGGATCGTATCTGACGGAGTTCCTTCTCAAAAAAGGCTACGAAGTCCACGGGCTGATCCGTCGATCGTCCAATTTCAACACCCAGCGGATCAACCACATCTACATCGATCCACACAATGTCGACAAAGCTCTGATGAAGCTCCACTACGCTGATCTCACCGACGCTTCGTC
>NW_010951028.1:0-228 GCF_000633955.1 Camelina sativa
CAAGAATGGTGATGGTTAGCCCAAATTGAATTGTATGTTATCAACAATATTCTTGAAACTTTGGTCGTCTTCTCATGAGTTTGGGTGCGGCAAAGGAAACACTACACACAGAAGACCAAAGTATACAATAGGAATGTATATGAAATGATGATAAAATAAAGGGAAAATTGGAAATAAATGATCTTTTTCCAAATCTTTGTCCATCTACACTTTATTTTTGTAGGTTTG
>NW_010951029.1:0-228 GCF_000633955.1 Camelina sativa
TTTTAATAAATAAGTCTGAACTTGGGGCTTTTGACAAAAAAAAAAAAAGCAAAATATTGATCACACAATTACAATTTACAATAATTTTACAGTGGCTGGTTAAACGTAAACCCTTTAGACCGCACGACCCAAGTTGGCTCTCTTAACTAATCAGACAAAGCAAGAAGACGTGTTGTGTGACTAATTCTAATTGTTACAAAAGCACACAAAGGATGCTGAAAAACAAAT
>NW_010951030.1:0-228 GCF_000633955.1 Camelina sativa
GCAATGTTTTCTCGGTTTTAGCCTGTTTTGGGACAAAATAGGTATAAATGTTGTCAAAACTCTCCAAATCCATCTTAAATTCTTATAATTAGTCAGTTGCATTTGATTGTGATACATTTTAACCCTAGAAACACAAAAAAGCTGTTTACAGCTTGTAAGCAATGTTTTCTCGGTTTTAGCATTTTTGGGACAAAATGGGTATAAGTGTTGTCTAAACTCTCCAAATCC
>NW_010951031.1:0-228 GCF_000633955.1 Camelina sativa
CAGGTCTGGGAAGCTAGGTCAAATGGGTTTCCATATATAAACCCCCTTTTCCCCTAGCTTGCAAAGGAGCACGCCACAGACCCTCAAACCAGAGAGCGAGAGCTTATGTGAGAGAACTGAGCGACTCAACATTTTTCTTCTTGTTTTGCATTTTTATTTTGTAGTTTCTTAGATTTCTATGCTTTACTTTCTCTACTCTACTCTATCTTTTAATACAATGTCATTTTC
>NW_010951032.1:0-228 GCF_000633955.1 Camelina sativa
GCAAGGAGGCCGCTCTGATGAGGAGACCATGTAATTGCCTTAACCGCCGCTGTATGCTCAGTCAGCTTCAGAATAGGGTTCTGTGAATGATTGTTCCATACCAATAACTGTTTCAAAAAAGAACCCACCAATGTTTCTTAATATGATAAGAACGGCTCAACTCTAAGCTATTGGTCTATTGTATCTAGCCAAGGACTGGATTGGTCAGAAAGCAATTAGAGTCTCTCA
>NW_010951033.1:0-228 GCF_000633955.1 Camelina sativa
TTGTCTCTAAGGTAAAGGCCGCGTGTGCTTATACGTTTGTCTAAAACATTGGTCTCTGCTTAGAGGGTTGGCGAAGATAATGAGGAATCTTGTTTGGTGTGTTTGCAGGATGATGTGCGCCAGATGTTGAGGTGGCATATTGAGCGTAATATTCGGTTGATGAGGTGTAACAAGTTTGGGAACAAGATTCTGGAGAGGCTCAATATCTAGAGGAGAGAGGAGGAGCCC
>NW_010951034.1:0-228 GCF_000633955.1 Camelina sativa
TCCAATGGTTCAAACCAGTCTTCCGCTTTGCTCATGCCATCACGCAGGCTTGCGTAGATTTTTTTGAGGCCCACTATATGAGTAGGCTGAATTGCATCGATGCTGCGTTGAATGCGTGCTTCAATTTGTTCTTTGCTGACGCCAAATGCTTCAAATGCAACCACCATTTTTTGCAAAGCCTCGGGCGAAACGTCGGCTTTGGTTTTCATAGTTAGATCACATTGATTC
>NW_010951035.1:0-228 GCF_000633955.1 Camelina sativa
GTCGTAATCTGAGATGATCATGTTAACAATTTGTCTCGATCATGTTAGATTCTTTGTTTTTTTTTTGTTTTTACAAATGTTGTAAATTTTATATCAATAAGTTAACACTGGTGATCATGTTAGATAGTTTATTTTTTAGAAAACAATTAACTTTACAAATGTATTAATTCAGATAAATAATGTGACATGTATATTTTGTTAATGACAATTTCTATTAATATAACAATT
>NW_010951036.1:0-228 GCF_000633955.1 Camelina sativa
AAAGTGTCTGTCATTAATGTTTTGTGATATGGTCGTCTGAGCCCTTAAATTGGTTTTGAAATTTACTCATGTAGGAAACTGTTCGAAACAATGGTGGGAAAGCTGCACATTCTGAATGGCGGAATTATGATGACTTCAATGAATATTTTTGGTTTGTAGTTTATCAGTACTATTATATTTGCAAGTATTTACTCATTTCGAGGAGTCTCCATTAACTGTGTTTGTTAT
>NW_010951037.1:0-228 GCF_000633955.1 Camelina sativa
AAGCCGAGGAAGAGAGGGAGAAAACCTGCAAACGGAAGAGAAGAGGCTCTAAACCATGTGGAAGCAGAACGGCAGAGGAGGGAGAAGCTGAACCAGAGATTCTACGCATTGAGAGCTGTGGTGCCTAACATCTCCAAGATGGATAAGGCTTCGCTCCTTGCGGATGCAATCACGTACATCACGGATATGCAGAAGAAAATCAGGGTTTACGAAACAGAGCAGCAGATT
>NW_010951038.1:0-228 GCF_000633955.1 Camelina sativa
AGGACGCGCTATGTTCACGCGCGGATCTTCAATGCGGGTCGGGTCGAGTAAAAACCACCCGGACGATTCGCCTGACATCAGCGTTTTAGGAGATGGACCACCGTCTAGGAGTTTTAAACCGCAGTTATCACGGCACGACTCGGTTAGAGATCACAGTGAGGGCGAAGAAGATAACAGACGCCGTCCTCCGATCGTCACGTTCGTGGAAGAGAGGCAGATGTCGGCGAG
>NW_010951039.1:0-228 GCF_000633955.1 Camelina sativa
CTTCTTCGACTTACCCATCACACAATGTTCACAGAATTCCAGCTCGACAATATCCTTTTTATCCAGCAAACCTTTACCAGTAAGAATCTTCATATTGTTCACACTCATGTGACCCAACCGACTGTGCCACAGCTTTTTATCTTCACTTGCTTTCCCTTCTGCATTACAGCTCTCACCTAGCACAGTATGTCCATCAAGAATATACAATCCATGCACCAAATTACCTCG
>NW_010951040.1:0-228 GCF_000633955.1 Camelina sativa
CTATGTTTACGCGTGTCATGTGAAAGCAAAGGGTTAATGGCAAATTCATTATTGTCCAAGGAGGAACAAAAAAAGGGTAAAATTTAAACACGTACGGACCACGGTATCAGTCGAGGTCGAGGACTTCACCCACCTCATTAGCTATAAAGTTCTATCTACTTCTAATTCACAATATATAATTATAACACATATATTGACATTCTCCGAGCGAGGTTGACATATATATAT
>NW_010951041.1:0-228 GCF_000633955.1 Camelina sativa
GTGGATATGGATCTAGCGGCAACACTTATGGTGAGGTTCCAAGTGCAACTGCAGGGGCTGTTGGTGACTATAATGGAAGTAGTGGTTATGGTAGTGCCAATACTTACGGTAGCAATAATGGTGGGTTCGCTGGAGATAGCCAGTTTGGAGGAAACCCTGTTCCCAACAGCTCGCAATTTGCTGGTGACAATACTCAGTTTGCTGCCGGTAGCCAATTTGGCGGTGAAG
>NW_010951042.1:0-228 GCF_000633955.1 Camelina sativa
ATTCGTATTGTCAGCAAAGGCAATCCTGTTGATCCTGCGGTTTACACCGCTTATCTGGATCACATTCGGCTTTCACAAAAGACGATCGCAGACGTGCCCTTTTTCATCGTGGATGGCGATGATTTCAACTACGAGGCATTTCGGAATGTCGTGCTGCGCGAAGCCGCAGAGAAGTATTACAAGATACCCAAACCGCTGCCTGTTTTTGCCTGTCCATTTGGCGAGCGG
>NW_010951043.1:0-228 GCF_000633955.1 Camelina sativa
GACCGTGTTTATACGTATATCCTCAACGACGAAACCTAAAAAGGAGACTTGAGTGCTAAAATTTGTTTTGGCATGAACTCGTGTTTATACGTATATCATCAACATGGGTCAATAAATAAATATGTTTGTAATAACATATGTAACAGTGTTTTAGCATTGGATTAATGACTAAAACCGAGAGAGAGAATCCTTGTTAGTTTCTTTTCCTCCGCTTATTGATATGCTTAA
>NW_010951044.1:0-228 GCF_000633955.1 Camelina sativa
AAGATCTCTTTCTGGGAGAGTGAGACATTAGACCTCGATAGACCTCATGACGATGCCCTTGTCATAACATTAAATATAGCAGGGTACGAGGTACCTAAGCTCATGATCGACACCGGAAGCTCCGTCGATCTTATTTTCTACAACGCACTAAAGGGAATGGAAATAGACGACTACGAAATTGTCGACCAGAAATCCAACCTCGTAGGTTTCTCAGGTGAAACAGCCACC
>NW_010951045.1:0-228 GCF_000633955.1 Camelina sativa
ACTTTATGATCTGAACCGATTGATTACAAGAAACTGAATCGAGAAACGAATGATGAAGAAAACGAAAAAACAAAAGAGAAAACAAGAGACACCACGATTTACGAGTTCAGGATCCTAGCCGGATCCCTACGTCTCGCCGGAGTTAAACCACTCCGGAATCCACTAGTACTATGAATCACCAAAACCGTTTTACAAAGCTCTCGATCTTTCTCTCTCTCACCTTGATTC
>NW_010951046.1:0-228 GCF_000633955.1 Camelina sativa
TACTCTACATTGCATGATCTCACCAAAGTCCTTAATTTTACTGTTTGTTAAATGTAGTAAAATAGAATGTTTTGTTGCTTGATTCTTATATATATGACAATCACTTGCTCAACGAGCTCGTTCCTGGTCGTGGTGGCTCTTTAAGGGTCTCTCGTGTTTGAGCTTTAGTTGGAGGGAGCCAGGGAATTTAATAAGTGTCAGTGGGTACCATTTTGTGCAAAAAAAAAA
>NW_010951047.1:0-228 GCF_000633955.1 Camelina sativa
TATTTTAAGATTTTTTAATTAGTTTTGTTTTGATGTTTATCTGCAGGCTCTTATTAAGTTCGGATAAACAAGAAAAAGGAAAAGAGAAAAAAAGACAAGAAAATAACAACGCAAAAACATTTGCGAGAAGATATTGCTATCATCAACAGCCAGAGAATACATAATGTTGTATTTGTCTGAAGTTTTCAGTTCGTTTATATTCTTATCCTACCATGAATATAATGGTGT
>NW_010951048.1:0-228 GCF_000633955.1 Camelina sativa
TTACTCTGAAAACGGGACTGATGAGAAAACGCTTGTACCTCAGACTTCATTTAAAGCCCGGAGCGGACCTCTTCAGTACGCAATGATGGCTGCAACAATGTCGCAAGCTTTCCCTCTAGGTGCAGCTGCGGCAGAGTCAGGGATACCTCCGAGAGATGTGGCTTTGCAGAACACGAGGCTAATGTTGGGTCGGGTTCTTGATAATTGCGCTCTAGGAAGAAGAGATTA
>NW_010951049.1:0-228 GCF_000633955.1 Camelina sativa
CAAAAGTTACTGAAGCCTCGAGGAATGGTGGATGGAACCTCCCACCAGCCCGATCAATCAATGGTCAGTCCCTAATGGTAGCACTCACGGAACTTCCTGCCCCTGTCGCAAGTCGCGGTCCAGACATCTTCCTATGGCGTAAAACCTCAGGTAATTTCTCTCATACTTTCTCCTCCAAGGAAACATGGGAGCAAGTCCGACATAGATCTCCTTTGGTACCGTGGGCGA
>NW_010951050.1:0-228 GCF_000633955.1 Camelina sativa
CCATACAAATCCCTCCTTATATCAACATCACACTTCATTATCGAATTGTAAGCCGTCTCATGAATACCACAAGTTTCCATTCCAACCAAAGATGGCTGGAAAAGAACCTCAGAGCACCTGAATCTCTCAGCTCCTACCGTGATCACTTGACCATCAGGAAGGTCGTAGGCTTTTTCGATTGCCGAGCTCGACGTAGCCGTCTCCATCTCTTGCTCGTAGTCGAGAGCT
>NW_010951051.1:0-228 GCF_000633955.1 Camelina sativa
ACATATAATTTCGTTCTAATTGTAAAATCTAAACTCTAACCTTCTCAATTGTAAACCCAAACCGACATATAATTTCGTTTTAATTTTAAAATCTAAATCCTAACCAATTTATTTGTAAACCCAAACCGACATATAATTTCGTTTTAATTGTAATATCTAAACCGTAACCACTTCATTTGTGAACCCAAACCGACATATAATTTTGTTTGAATTGTAAAATCTAAACCA
>NW_010951052.1:0-228 GCF_000633955.1 Camelina sativa
CCCCCATATATTTAGATGAGTCTAAATTTGAACTTGTAATGAGCATAAATTGTTACAGATAACAGATCTTGGGATGGCTAAGTGTTTGAGTAGCGACGGTTTACAAAGCGGTTCAAGCTCTCCTACCATAGGACTACAAGGAACGTTTGGCTACTTTGCACCTGAATATGCAATTGCAGGATGTGCTTCACAGATGTCAGACGTTTTCAGCTTTGGTGTTGTTCTACT
>NW_010951053.1:0-228 GCF_000633955.1 Camelina sativa
TTTTCTTTCTTTTCTTTCTCTCGATCTATCTCTCTCCGAGGAGGACATCACCGTCCTCATCGACACCGATGAATCCTCTACACAGCCCACTGGCAAGAACATCCGCCGTGCGCTTAAGGATCTCATCGGAATCGGATCTGCTGATATTGGCAACGTTCTTGTCGTTCATTACATCGGACACGGGACGAGGCTGCCCGCTGAGACTGGTGAAGACAATGATACTGGCTA
>NW_010951054.1:0-228 GCF_000633955.1 Camelina sativa
GATTCCCAAATCAAAAGCTACTTCACAACATACACATTCACATAAATCATTGACACCCAACCCAAGTACTTTTTTTAATGTAATTATGAGAGGCGACGACATTGAATCTAATTAAGTCTATACGCCCCTGTTTTGATGTTAGACTTAATTATGAGAGGCGACGACATACAAATAGAATCGGAGAGAAAGATACCCAACATACCTTCGTTTTCTAGAGATGAAGCCGCC
>NW_010951055.1:0-228 GCF_000633955.1 Camelina sativa
GCACAAGCTGCTGATGTACCCACTCTGCCATGGAGTGGTTCCCATGTTAGTAAATTTACTCCTGTTAAGCTTAGCTTGTTTATCGGAGTTATGTTGTTATTTTCTAAACACTGAATTCTTATGTTTTCAGGTTAAAATACCTCCTAATAGCAACTTGGTAACCATCCCCGAGGAGATCTATCGGCAAGCATGTGTCTACACAACTGAAGAAGCGATTGCTAGCTGTCA
>NW_010951056.1:0-228 GCF_000633955.1 Camelina sativa
ATGTATGCATGAATCCTCTGATGTTGAGACGATATGTTTCCCGTCTGAAATGAATGAAGCAGATGTTGTGCGAAGGCTAGAAGCTGCAAGCACAAAGGAAAGTTACGATCTTAAAATCTTAAACAGAACAAATACAATCAATTCATCTGCACTTATGAATAGATCCTGACCTTTAAGCTTGCAGATAACATCCTCTCCGCATAAGATACGAATCTGTGAATCAGCAGA
>NW_010951057.1:0-228 GCF_000633955.1 Camelina sativa
AACATGGTATATCCAGGAGCTGTGCATTCTAGATTTGAGCACTCTCTAGGCGTGTATTGGCTTGCAGGCGAAAATGTTCAGAAGCTAAAAAATTTCCAGGTATTTGGATATTTTGGACAAATGTCAGTGGTACAGTCACATTTTGGTTAAGTGTGGTAAGATTGTAATGTAGGTGCTTAAATTGTTATAGGGAATGGAGCTTGGTATTGACAATTATGATCTTCAGAC
>NW_010951058.1:0-228 GCF_000633955.1 Camelina sativa
TTTGTTGAGTAAGGGATTCATACGTTCTAGTGTATTTCCGTGGAGAGTACCGGTGTTGTTTTGTTAAAAAGAAGGACGGAAGTCTCCGCTTGTGTATATATTAATGGGTTTGAACCGGGTTACTGTGAAGAACAAGTACCCTCTTCCCAAGATTGATGAGTTGTTGGATCAGTTGAAGGGCGCTACTTGGTTCTCTAAGGTAGATCTGGCGTCGGGTTATCATCGGAT
>NW_010951059.1:0-228 GCF_000633955.1 Camelina sativa
TACACTGCAATGTCGACTTTGTACTTCTGCCATAGCTTTTGAAGACTGTCTCTCCCCATTGGTTCAGCAAAAGAGCCTTTTTCTGCATAGAACGATGTGGAGGAGTAACCGAGCACACGGTGAGCAATGAATATCAGCCACGGCTGCTGTTTCCTATCAACTGATGCTAGACAGTGCTCTATGAAGTTGTATTGCTCTGTTCCTTCTCTCCAGTCATGTTCTGTGTCA
>NW_010951060.1:0-228 GCF_000633955.1 Camelina sativa
GAGCATGAACACTCATCGTTACTCTTGGAGTTACTCTAATTAAAAATTAAAAAATAATAATAAAGTAGATCATAAAGCAAGAAGCGTTTCTTTGGCAGGTACCGGAAGAATCGTTACTCTAAGATATGGAAATTTGTGATTGGTTAGCTTTATTTTTATTGATTTATTATTTAAATATATAATAATATTTAAAAATAATAATTAAAATATATTAATTTGAGTAACGCT
>NW_010951061.1:0-228 GCF_000633955.1 Camelina sativa
GATGGAGGAAAACTGATAATGTAAGGCATGGCTTAAACAGTGTCAGTGAGTCTAGCTTTGATGATTGGGAATTTTCTGGATTTTGTGGTTACTCTATTCATTCTTGTTTTTGATTAGTCAATGATTCCAAAATTTGTTGATTTGGCAAAATAAATTTGTTGAGGCAATGAGATGGCAGCGACTATGATATCTGTTTTAGTTTCTAAAATTTGTGAAAGTTGCTGTCTG
>NW_010951062.1:0-228 GCF_000633955.1 Camelina sativa
TAGTTGTCCGAAGATATTCTTCTGAATTTTCTGCATCATACTCTTGTTTGCAGGATGTTTTTGCCAGCACACCTGAGCAAGTCCTGAACGTCTTGTTGGCTGATGATTCCACTTATACTAATGAGTACAGATCTGCACGGAAGGATAAAAATCTTAATGTAAGTTTGGCATTGGTATCTCGATAGTCTTCATACATATGTGCTCTTTTTGCGGTTTCCACTGCATTGC
>NW_010951063.1:0-228 GCF_000633955.1 Camelina sativa
AAATCCAATTAAACAAACTTGAAAGCAGTATTTTTGAATAAATTATTTAAATATAAGACGGTCTATGTTTATATAGAAGTGAGTATTTACAAAATTTTGAATAAATAATTAACTGTTTATTTTCCTTAATCAATTTTTTTCTATTTCTTTGTAGAATTAATAACTTAAAAGTTAAAAATAAGAAAATAATATTAAAGTTTCGAATTTTATGATATATATATATATATA
>NW_010951064.1:0-228 GCF_000633955.1 Camelina sativa
TTTAATGTCAAGAGTAGGCCAAACACCTTATCTTGTTCACGCCTCTCATTCAAGATTGCCGGATCTATTGTCGCCGGTCGAAGCATCTCTAGTTCGGCCCAAAGGGACCTAAACTTCCCAAAGTGCTTGGTAAACTCCATGTCTTCCTGGTTGAGATTGTTGATAGCTCTCTAAATTTCAGAAATCCGGTTCACATTGGTAACATTCCCAAAGACATTCTTGAGAGTG
>NW_010951065.1:0-228 GCF_000633955.1 Camelina sativa
ATACTCTGTAAGATTGGACTTCAGGGATTTCTAGGGTAATTTCCAAACATTCCTTCTTCCAGTACGTAATATGAAATTATCATTATTATAGTGTTGCTAATATATGAATTTTGGCTGAAAAAATATACAAAAAAAGATCAATAAATGTGATTACAGGATACGTAGGCATCAAATACAGCAGCCCAACCTTAGCTTCCGCCATGGGCAATATCAGTCCTGCTCTTACCT
>NW_010951066.1:0-227 GCF_000633955.1 Camelina sativa
TAGAAACCAATTTTCTCACATGCAAGTACTCGTAAGGGTTTTTTTTTGTTGCAATGAATTTTGTTACTTATACCAAAAGAAATAAATAGAACATCCAACATAAAACTCAAGCAAACAAAAATAATTTAATAAGATCAAAAGGAAATAAACTTAAAAGTATAAAAATCTAACAAAAGAAAAATGTTCTTCGTACCCAAAGAAAAAAACCAAACACAAATCCTAGGAAG
>NW_010951067.1:0-227 GCF_000633955.1 Camelina sativa
CATGTATAGAGAAAACTATTTTCCACCATAGTAATGGGTTATCATTTTTCGGGAAAACACAAAATCAGAGGACAGAACATTTCATCTAATACAATGGTAGATTCCAGACGGCATAAAACAAATTGACATCTTTTGAAGTAAAACCAAACAATTTTACAAACAAGAAAGTTTCACATACTGACCATGTATTCTTTTGTAGCAACAAACTCAACGGTTCCCCTACACAG
>NW_010951068.1:0-227 GCF_000633955.1 Camelina sativa
GTAACTGACAAATCTCAGGATCTGAAGGTGCCTTGGGAATGATATGTATAATGACAAGCATAATCCAGCATGGAGGTATTATTTGTTAGCTTCAGTTTCGATAAAATGAATTGACTAAGAAACATTCAGACAGGAGTAAATTATATAAAGTCTGCTGATTTATCCACACCAGCTCATTTCTACTTGATAAAAAGCAAGAAATACTAGATAATATTTACCTTGTGAAG
>NW_010951069.1:0-227 GCF_000633955.1 Camelina sativa
CTAGCGAGGCTTCAGATCGGTCACTTGGAATCAAAACACAATGCTCTCGAAAACCTCCTCCGTGCAATGCAAGAAGATGAAAAGATGGTTATGCCTTTGATCGGACGAGCCAACGTAGCAGCTTTAGTCCAACTGTTAACAGCAACTTCGACAAGAATCAGAGAGAAAGCTGTGAATCTCATCAGGGTATTAGCGGAATCAGGACACTGCGACGAGTGGCTTATCTC
>NW_010951070.1:0-227 GCF_000633955.1 Camelina sativa
A
Source organism: Camelina sativa (assembly GCF_000633955.1). Taxonomy (NCBI): domain Eukaryota; kingdom Viridiplantae; phylum Streptophyta; class Magnoliopsida; order Brassicales; family Brassicaceae; genus Camelina; species Camelina sativa. Next base: position 2 of record NW_010951070.1, read on the forward strand.
TAGAGGCGATGCCAATTCCTCCAAGCACTTCTGTCTGGGGAGCGCTTCTAGGAGCTTGTAAGATCCATGCCAATCTGAGTCTTGCTGAAATGGCTTGTACACGTTTGCTTGAACTGGAACCTAGGAACGATGGCGCGCATGTGCTCTTATCAAACATATATGCTAAATCTGGGAAGTGGGAAAACGTTTCTGAGCTGAGGAAGCATATGAGAGTCACTGGACTGAA
>NW_010951071.1:0-227 GCF_000633955.1 Camelina sativa
CACACACAACAAGACTTGCATTGCAACCAATAAACCATGAATCAATGGCCTTTGCTCCTTGCTCTCCAGCAACCTTTAACACCTAAACAGACCACATTCTATTTAAAGAGGCTTACAGAAAAGACTGCAATCTGGCCAACAAGTTGAAAGCACACAATGAGATGAATTACCTTAAGCCGGAGTTCATCTGAAATGTCTGAATCAACATACATGCAGTGGTCAGCAAG
>NW_010951072.1:0-227 GCF_000633955.1 Camelina sativa
ACAATTCATAGAAGACAGGAAAATTTGAGTTTGTATTATAACAGCTTGTGACTTACCAGTCCAAGTAGCAAATCACGTATATAAACACCCATTGTCGTCATCCGTCCATTTGATCCAGGTGAAAACTCCTGAAGGTAAAGTATATAAGTATTCATGTTAAGCGCATATACCAATGCAGAACCATGTTCAAACAAGTTGGAGTGTGTATTATGATAACAACATGAACC
>NW_010951073.1:0-227 GCF_000633955.1 Camelina sativa
ATTTGCTAGAATTTTTGACTGGAAATCATAAACAATGGTCTTTTTAGCCTGCCAACTACCAAAACTTGACAGTGTATAAACTTGACTGTCGTTATCATTGACAAAGCGATTTTTCAGTATATACAAGAGCATTGGTGACAATATAAAGGCAACTGAATTTGATAAAATATCTGACTTTACTGTAACGCTTTTCACATAACACTGGAAATATTTAACAAAAATGAAAT
>NW_010951074.1:0-227 GCF_000633955.1 Camelina sativa
CAACCAGTCAGCGATTTTCTGATTGGTGTGCAATTGATTGCAGTCGGACACCAAGTCGATGATTTGAACTTGTAAACCGGGCCAGCGCTGCGTGATGGGTTGAATCCATGTGGTCGATGCATCCACTTGCCCTGCCAGAAAAACCAGCACATGTGATTTACCCGGCATAACCCACACGGGATAGCCAGAGCCGTCTTTCTGGGCGCAAGTAAGCCTGTACATGCCCG
>NW_010951075.1:0-227 GCF_000633955.1 Camelina sativa
AACCAACCTCTCCTCGGGTCACAAACCATGAAAACAAGATACTCCACAATCCCCAGCTCCTTCCTAAGGCCAAACAAATGTCCACCGTTGACCAACTTATTGTACTTCTTGCTTACACGAGACAAGGAAGGATAGTCTGATCTAGGAACCCGAGCAAGACAATTTAGAGCAACATCATCGATAAGACCAGGGAGAAGCAAGTCACTTGATCCCAACCTGAGGCTATG
>NW_010951076.1:0-227 GCF_000633955.1 Camelina sativa
TACAATGTTGATGAGTCTTTCTTGTGCATCACAAAACTTGCCCTCGCTAATGAACGCGACCAAGATATGTATGTAAAACATTACAACCTCTTTCTTAGTTTAGATTAAAAATATATAAAAAAACAGAATTTCAATTGAATCTTTTCTCATAAATCGGTGTTACAGATATTTCCAGGGGATTCCAGAGACTGGTTCGGAGCCTGAGCAAAGAGGAGGTTGTGCTTGCT
>NW_010951077.1:0-227 GCF_000633955.1 Camelina sativa
CAAACTCTGAAACTCCACGACCTAGGCCGATTTTTCCTCTTAAATAACTTGGTTTTCTTTAAACTAAACCGAACCAAAACGACAATTAAAACAATTTGGTCAAATCGGAGATTAGTGGTGTCGAACGACACCTCGCGGATGTTACAATTCTCCTCCACCAACAAAGATTCATCCTCAAATCTCGCAGCACCGTCCGTCCGTCAAGGACCTCTGTGCCACCGTCAACA
>NW_010951078.1:0-227 GCF_000633955.1 Camelina sativa
AAAAGCATGTCACCTTCACCACTCGAAAGGGGATCCCATTTCATGCAATCTCCAGACAGAGGCTGGTCGAGGCTAAATGTATCACCAGAAGAAAGTAATTCAACCCTGACAGCTTCTTTGTGGAACCGTTTTTTCTTTAAAACCTTGGCTATCATATTCCTGAAAGCGATTCAAAATCCATCCTCAGTGACATAAATATACGCTAAACTGCATCACATAAGTACAAC
>NW_010951079.1:0-227 GCF_000633955.1 Camelina sativa
CGACTGAAGAGCAGCTGCCATGTTTACAGACCACAGATTAGTGCAGTAACCGCATCGGACAGTCACGATGTCGAACAGACTACTGCATGGGACACTCACCTACACATTTTAGCAAAACACATTCTCACATATTAATTAATTGATCTTCTTTCTTGGACAAATTGGATTTGTCTACCAGACCCATAAGACAAAGATCGACGAAAAACTTATATACATTTATACAACTT
>NW_010951080.1:0-227 GCF_000633955.1 Camelina sativa
TATTTTTAATACAGAAACTCATACATATGTATCAATTACAGTACCCAAATAAAAAAAAAAACAGAATTTGTAGGTTTACCTGACAAGTTGACGTTTGTGAAACAATGAATCTTCCTCTGTAAATTTGTGAAAAACTTCTTATTAGGGGTGTTACGAGATAGCCCAACAATCTATCGATGAAGTAAAGCTATCGACGTCAATATGACGAAACCCTAATCACTAATAAT
>NW_010951081.1:0-227 GCF_000633955.1 Camelina sativa
AAAATCTCCAAGCATACACCAAGCTTCAGTTCTTAACAGCCCAAAATCTAGAATTTTATTCCACACAAGGGATCTAAGACCAGTAATCGGATTCCCATAAACACAAGAAATAAACCAAAATTTTGATCCACTTGAGATTTTCATATCTATAAAGTTTTTGTCAACCAAAAGAAAATCTATATCTATATTGTCTTTCCATAACAGAGCTAAACCCCCACCATATCCTA
>NW_010951082.1:0-227 GCF_000633955.1 Camelina sativa
ATAAGATATTTTCAAGATATTAAAAATTTGATATATAATATTTAGTAGTTCTTAAAATTTTAAAATTTTAATAGAGATTAAATTTTTAAAATATTTCAAACTTTAGATGTAGTTTAAATATTTGTAACATTTTATTTTTTTAGAGTTAAATATTAATGACACTTTAAATTTTTATAGAGTTTAAATAGTTATAATTTTTAACATTTTTATGGAGGTATTTATAATAT
>NW_010951083.1:0-227 GCF_000633955.1 Camelina sativa
AACAGATCATTCTTAGTTTTCGAATACTTCCACAAGGGAAGTTTGGACCGTCACATTTTCGGAAGTTAAGATCTCTTCTAAATCAATGGCTCCATATATAGTTCTAAAAAACAGTTATAATCGATTTTGGTTTTACATACAGTTTCATGTTTTCTCAACAGAAGAAGGAGAAGCATTGCTGTGGGAAATACGCGTTAAGATAGCCATTGGAGCAGCTCAAAGTATTG
>NW_010951084.1:0-227 GCF_000633955.1 Camelina sativa
AATAGAATATATTAATTAATTTAAATTTATTTGATAATCATAAAAAATACTTAAGAAATTAATTTAAATATCATTAACATTTTTTACACTTTTATTTATTCAAATCATACAATATCAAAATATATATAACTTATTTTAAAAAATCATACATACATTACACATATCTCTTAAATTTATTTATTTTTTTATTGTTCAACTTTGATAATAATTTTCATTAGTATTTTTGA
>NW_010951085.1:0-227 GCF_000633955.1 Camelina sativa
CGTTTCTTGTGATTTCTCTACTAAATCATTGTATTCAAGAAACCCTACAAATTAGCAAATATAGTAATGTTTTAAAATACAGGTTCTAAGCACTCCATACATGAAACAAGGAGCCTCGAGCCAACAACAACAACAACAACAGGTTTATTACTCGATCTAGTGTTATATTTTTGTTTATCCTGGACTCTATAGTCATGGAAATATAAGTAATTACTAATTGATATGGA
>NW_010951086.1:0-227 GCF_000633955.1 Camelina sativa
TATAGAGGTGAAAACGTGTAGAAGCCTCATACCTTAAGGATTGAAGGTGTGGGCAAATCAATGGCATCCATGCCATCTCCCATGTAAGAACATATAAGTGAAAAGGCTGCACGGTCATAAAACGTGTCCTTTCTCGTTATCAAAAAGGAAGATGTCAAAAAATCCTGCGTTGATGCTACTAAAATTTCTCCGTTTTTTGGGGTGCATAAATTGTTTTGTACCTGAGA
>NW_010951087.1:0-227 GCF_000633955.1 Camelina sativa
AAATGGATAAACCATCCTCTTCACTCCACACTCACATTGACCACCACACTGCTGTCACATTTACGTTAGAGGTTCACAGGACATGAAGGTTGGACTGTAAATTACAATATACCAACAAGGTCCACAATAATGTGATTCGCTTTTAAGGTTTTGTTTTTTCATGGGTTTTTTTGGCCAACCAAAGCAAACTGGTATCCGATTCATGGTTCAACCGGTTCAGCCGACCA
>NW_010951088.1:0-227 GCF_000633955.1 Camelina sativa
CTGGTAGAGTTATTGAACAAATGGGACGCCATTGTAGGAACTTGAAACGGTTCTCGTTGTTCTTGTTGAGGAAGGTTCATATCCCATTCTTCTGTGTTAGTTGTTAGAAATGCTTGTTCGCAAAGGTTTCCTCTTCCTCCTCTTTGCGTGTCATGATTGTTGTTCTTGTTTGTGATGATGTTTTGAGAGAACATTCCTTCTAGGATAGGAAGTGTTGTGTCTACCAT
>NW_010951089.1:0-227 GCF_000633955.1 Camelina sativa
ATTCAGGCTTTCGTCTTTTGAACCCTAGGGACGATCTAAATCAAATCCTACGCTACACCAAAATAAATGCCCTATATTTGTCATGATATTCATTGAAAGCTTATCAAACATATGTTTGGCATGGACAATCAAAGAGAAGTTTTCAAACAACTGAAGGAAATTTTTCCTATCATATAGCTTATGCTAGAAGTACCTGCTCAAACTCAGTGGCCCACCCATTCACACCA
>NW_010951090.1:0-227 GCF_000633955.1 Camelina sativa
CTGAGATTCCCAGCTTGCAGATGGCTGAAACACAGAGACAAGACAGGGTTACTTCCTAGACAAGGAACAAGAACTCAGAATTATCAGACAAGTTTTTTAGTTTCATGTATAGTTGTGCTTACAGCTTCAATGGATGTCGTTTGGTTCGGGTTTATCGCAGATAAATCTAGAGAGCCTTGCTGGTCTAACGGAAACAATGGCACATCAACCATTATGGAGTGCTTTGA
>NW_010951091.1:0-227 GCF_000633955.1 Camelina sativa
AACTGACTAAGATAATTCCTGAGCAACCGTGTTACAGCAGGGACATCACAGGGTTCCATTTTCCTGAATCCAGGAGTAACTGGCACATCTGGTAACTTGTACAGTTTAATGGTTCTGCTCATTGTCATTCTTGGACCAAGCCTTGAAAATCCGACATCAATGAGCTTCTTAGGGTTCAAAGTCCTGTGCCAATATTGGCAGGTAGCAACTGGTGTCGGAAGTACAAC
>NW_010951092.1:0-227 GCF_000633955.1 Camelina sativa
CTGAGATTCCCAGCTTGCAGATGGCTGAAACACAGAGACAAGACAGGATTACTTCCTAGACAAGGAACAAGAACTCAGAATTATCAGACAAGTTTTTTAGTTTCAAGTATAGTTGTGCTTACAGCTTCAATAGATGTCGTTTGGTTCGGGTTTATTGCAGATAAATCTAGAGAGCCTTGATGGTCTAACGGAAACAATGGCACATCAACCATTATGGAGTGCTTTGA
>NW_010951093.1:0-227 GCF_000633955.1 Camelina sativa
AGAGGGTTTCTTTATTTATCTGAGGTTACATCAAAGGGTTTAAAACCTGATTTGCGTAGTTATAATGCTATCTTAGGTGGGCTTTTTAGAATAGGATTGTGGCAACATACCAGTTGTATTCTGGATGAGATGAAGGAAAATGGAATGTTGCCAAGCTTGTCTACATATAAGATCATGGTAACTGGATACTGCAAAGCTAGACGGTTTGAAGAAGCTAAGACTATTGT
>NW_010951094.1:0-227 GCF_000633955.1 Camelina sativa
AAAAGATATAACCAATATTACCATCAAATGGAAGCATTAGCTTCATCATTTGAGATAGTAGCAGGACTTGGATCAGCTAAGCCTTACACATCAGTCGCTCTCAACAGAATCTCTCGCCATTTCCGCGCTCTTCGTGACGCGATAAAGGAACAAATTCAGATTATTAGAGACAAACTTGGGGAGAAAGGAGGAGAGTCGTTGGATGATCAACAAGGAGAGAGAATACC
>NW_010951095.1:0-227 GCF_000633955.1 Camelina sativa
CGTTCCAATTTCTTAGAGACCGAAATAATCTCGTAAGGATCCCACAGCGACTGTCCGAATTCCCAACCCAAAAACGACGGATGATGCTTTGTGGACAAGGCCTCCGTTTTGAAACGTGAAGCTTTGCCTTTGATAAAAGCGTGCTTCCTCTGCGCCTCGAACTCTAAAACCGTGTGTTTAGAGGTTTGGGAGTGGCTGAGCCAAGCCTGTGCAGCTGCCTTCATCAA
>NW_010951096.1:0-227 GCF_000633955.1 Camelina sativa
TGACACAAGTTCCCGGCGTTGCAAGCGCGTGTTCTGTAACGCGCCGGGTGGAGCCAGTACTCGAATACACCGTGTGCGAATTCGCATGAGTCCCCACGGTGGCATGCTCCGTTTCTGAAAGCCGGGCATGCGACTGCGCAGTAAGTGTAACGCCGAGGATCACGGCGTGTGGCTTTCTCGCCGCGGTGAGCGTAGGGACACTCAGTCCAGTCGTGGCTGCGGGTACG
>NW_010951097.1:0-227 GCF_000633955.1 Camelina sativa
AGCGGCGAGTACTTCACACGCGTCGGAATAGGTAACCCGGCGCGTGAAGTTTACATGGTGCTCGACACTGGAAGTGACGTGAACTGGCTACAGTGCTCCCCTTGCGCTGACTGTTACCACCAAACCGAACCAATCTTCGAGCCAGCCTCTTCCTCTTCTTACCAACCTCTCTCTTGCGAGACTTCACAGTGCAAAGCCCTTGAAGTCTCGGAATGCAGAAACGCCAC
>NW_010951098.1:0-227 GCF_000633955.1 Camelina sativa
AAGAAAGGAGTTAGTGGGAGAATTAAAAATTCAAGAAGATTAAGGAAATTAGTGGAGGATTAGCTTAATCAAGGAGATTAATGAAGAAGTGGTGTCCGAAGTGGCCAAGTCTCACCAATTATGACCAAATGATTCAAGAGGGAAGAAGTGGACAACATTGCGCCAAGTCTTGTGCATCATTGCCTTACAAAATTTTGTGGCAATTAAGAAATATGCACTAATAAAAA
>NW_010951099.1:0-227 GCF_000633955.1 Camelina sativa
TATGGAAGAGAGAATTGCCATTAACGTAGCAGCCAAATTGTCAATAAATTAGAGGCAGACAAAGCATAAGGTCATGAGACTTGTTTAGAATCCTAATGGCTAAGGTACGTACGTTGCGAGAGTGGGTGGTGTACGTGGCCTAAATCGATGTAAAACAAATCCATACTTCGATCTTAGATAGCGTGCCCACATAAAATTAAGTTTAAATTTTTGAATTTCAACAAAAG
>NW_010951100.1:0-227 GCF_000633955.1 Camelina sativa
GATATGGTAGCTGGTGATCATTTTGCTGAAGATAGTTTGTGGGATACCTCTGATTTCTGGCAGAGGGCAGAACCATTTAGTATATGGAGCATAGGCAATGAGTTGAAGACCTTTATTGTCCGTAGTGGTTTGAAAAAACCACCAAGGAGATTTGCGTTAAAGCTAGCAGACCAGGATTTGCCTGGGGGGACTGATAACATGGTCATTCATGCTGAAATTGGGACTTT
>NW_010951101.1:0-227 GCF_000633955.1 Camelina sativa
TAGAATGGCATAGGAGTCTTTTGAAAACCAGTTTAATCGGTTACCTTAGGGATGATCCCGCTTATGGAGTTTGCTTGGTGACGCTTGGCATTATGATCCCACCTCTTTGGAGTGGGGGTTGCCGATGTTTCACCAACTCCCTACCTACACTTTACCAAATTTCAATGATCCTCAAAACGAAAATCAAATACTTCTTGAAGTCCCTGCACCTAAGCTTGAAGACTAGT
>NW_010951102.1:0-227 GCF_000633955.1 Camelina sativa
CAAATGTTCGCTGATGTTGTCAATGAGCACTACGAAGAGGGAGATGTTGTCTGGTGCCATGATTACCATCTTATGTTCCTTCCTAAATGCCTTAAGGAATACAACAGTAAGATGAAAGTTGGATGGTTTCTCCATACACCATTCCCTTCTTCTGAGATACACAGGACACTTCCATCACGATCAGAGCTCCTTCGCTCAGTTCTTGCTGCTGATTTAGTTGGGTAAAA
>NW_010951103.1:0-227 GCF_000633955.1 Camelina sativa
CAAGAAGCTTCCCACCAAGATGGCCATGTCCTAAACTGGCCAATGCGCCACCTCATAGCTCTCGGGATCGCTCGTGGACTTGGTTTCCTTCACCAATCCAGCATGGTAAGTCTTTTATGGTTTAAATCACATTCTACAAGTATACATCATCAGCTTCAGTTTTGTTTTAACATTTCTTATCTCAAATAGGTTCATGGTGATATCAAGCCACAGAATGTACTCTTCGA
>NW_010951104.1:0-227 GCF_000633955.1 Camelina sativa
AACTCACGTTTCAATCGTCATGCCAATGCATTTAGTTGCACTATGTTCTGAATAAGCAACTGCTTCTTCAACATTGGCAGAAGTATGTCCTGATAACGCATCATGAAGATTCCGTATGAAGAAATCCCGGTATTCAGCAGGCAGCGACATAAAGGTACCTCCCATCAAAATGAACTCAACCTATCATTCGAATCAGGAGTAATCATCTGCGCTGAAGACTGGTAAAA
>NW_010951105.1:0-227 GCF_000633955.1 Camelina sativa
TGTATATTTTATCAGATTGATTACATTCTTGGAGACAACCCTTTAAAAATGAGCTATGTGGTTGGGTTCGGCAAGAAGTATCCAAGACGCGTACACCACCGAGGAGCTACGATCCCAAACGACAAGAAGAGAAGAAGCTGTAGAGAAGGGTTGAAGTATAGAGACACAAAGAATCCAAATCCAAATAACATCACAGGAGCTATGGTCGGTGGACCAAACAAATTCGA
>NW_010951106.1:0-227 GCF_000633955.1 Camelina sativa
CTCGAATCTTCATCGCGTAGCAACTAATCGCAAACTACAGGTATCTTCTAATATTTTGTAAGTAAATGTCTTATATCAGTCAGAACACTAATGAAGTACCTTTTATATTGGGATTGGTTTTGATAGGGATACATAAGAAACGGCGCTTTTGAACCGCGTCGCTGGACTGCACCTGGTCAGTCATCTCTTTTTCCAGTTCCTTGCAAGTGTGGGGTTGAAACTAGAGA
>NW_010951107.1:0-227 GCF_000633955.1 Camelina sativa
ATATTGGCTCGGTTAAGTATGTCAGCTGCATAGTTTTGTTGCGAGAGAAAAAGGCCTGAGGAGTTCCGTTTGATGGAAATGCCGAGGAAGTAATGAAGGTCACCGGAGTCCGTCATGTCAAATTCACTGCGAAGAGAGGAGATGAGAGCTTGGAGGAGCGTATTGGACGAGGCAGTGAGCCCAATGTCATCGACGTAGAGTAAGAGATAGGCGGTGCCATGTTTGTT
>NW_010951108.1:0-227 GCF_000633955.1 Camelina sativa
AAAAAAAAAAATGTATGAAATAAACTCAACTTTGTAAAGACTTTTTGACCTTTTATATTTGGGGTACAAAAATCTGATCCTGCTCAAGGTCTGCCTCTACTTATCATCAAACATACAGACGATAATAATAATTATAATTCTATATGCAATAATATGCAAATACGCAAAAGGCTAAGGTAGAAAAAGAGAAGGCCAATAAGAATCTCTAGAAGAAAGAGAGAGCTCAC
>NW_010951109.1:0-227 GCF_000633955.1 Camelina sativa
GGGGCTGCAGGGGAAATCACATAACACAGTCAAAGGGATATGAAACCGACACAGGATCTCAAGCAAGAAAACAAGCTGAGAAAGAGTTATATGAGACTAAAGAAGCTTACTGTTAGTTATGGTTCTAGCTCCCTTCACTCTGTGGCAATTGTTGTATATTTAATTACAAAAGAATCTTGGCTTCTACAGTTTACTTTCAACTCCAGAACCCTGCAAATTTTTTATGT
>NW_010951110.1:0-227 GCF_000633955.1 Camelina sativa
ATAGTATTCAGTAAAGCAACTCCAACATGGGCCTTCAAAAGTGAAAAGTCATTGAATCAAAAGAAATAAAATAAAGCAAAGGCACCATTAACAAGGCATCTGCCCAATGAAAGTCTTATAACCCCAACCTGCTTCAATGCTCCGACATCATTTGTCCCATCCCCACACATCAGAGTTCCTCTGCCTACCGCCTTGAAGGTGGTTAAGATCAGCTCCTTCTGCTGTGG
>NW_010951111.1:0-227 GCF_000633955.1 Camelina sativa
TTTCTTATTAAACAGACTGAGCTTTACAGTCACTTCATGCAAAACAAGACCGATTCAAATCCTTCTGAAGCCTTGCCAATAGGAGATGAAAATCTGATTGACGAAGAGCTCCCAGAAACTTCAACCTCAGGACCTTCTGAGGTGGAGGATCATGAAGAGGCTGAACTGAAGGAAAAGGTCCTGAGAGCTGCTCAAGATGCTGTGTCTAAGCAGAAGCAAATAACAAA
>NW_010951112.1:0-227 GCF_000633955.1 Camelina sativa
TTTTATATCTTCTTCCTTTCTTGTAACCATCAAAGAAGGAATATGCTTCAATGTATTCCGAACAATGTATTCCGAACAATTAGAACTTCCTTCTGATGATTTCATGTAGTCGCATATAGCTCGCAGCATAACATCCAACTCCCAGCTTAAACCAGGTATGTTCTTGAGAGTGTTCCCAACGATTACTGGTTCACCTTTTGCCCAATGCTCTTGAAAATGGAGAAGCC
>NW_010951113.1:0-227 GCF_000633955.1 Camelina sativa
CTTGCCAGGTTCTATTTCTCAACATCAAGTGACAGCATGGGAGTGGAATCTCTTCAGGAGTGAAATAGAGCAGCCAGAAAGCTTCATCCAGGACTCCGCTTATGCTTCCATTGGAAAATCCGGAATTATTTTCCAAGTCGAAGAGAAGTTCATGGGTGTTATTGAGTCAACAAACCCTCTTGACAATAATACCCTATTTGTTTCCGATGAGCTTCCTTCCAAATTAG
>NW_010951114.1:0-227 GCF_000633955.1 Camelina sativa
AATGAGCATCACCCTTAACTTCCCCTTCACGTAATGGATATTATACTCTTCTGTAGAAGAAAACAAAATATAGAAAGTGATCAAGAGTTATAATATTTCTCAGTAAAACAATGTTTCCTGTTTCACATGTCTTAAACCATACCTATCTCAGAAGAAGCAAGCCTCACATACAGATCTTGTCCGTTTTCATTATACTCTCTTATATCAATCAAATCTCCAAACCAGAG
>NW_010951115.1:0-227 GCF_000633955.1 Camelina sativa
TTCTTATTTAGAGAGACTTACATATCACAAAGAGCATAAAAACTGCCAGAATAACGACAAAACACCGGTCACGGAAACGTCTCAACCCAAAGCTTTTGGTTTCAGGTCGGACTGGATTCTGATTCGTGATTGCACCACACCATCCACACTTGAAAACAGGTGCATATGATGGAAGAACAAGGTTTAGCCCACATCCCCAACAAACTGCTTCGTAATCCTCATTTATG
>NW_010951116.1:0-227 GCF_000633955.1 Camelina sativa
CCTGGTCTGAGGTTCATGGAAGTCACCATCACTCGTTTGACCAAGTACATCCCCCGACAGAGGTGCCTACAAAAGGAAAAGATATTAACCAAAGAGAACCAATGCATTAAGAAAACCTAGAGAAAAGAAGAGATGAGATTTTATAGACATACAGAAGCTTGATAGGTGGCTTGGACCAGTCCTCTCAGCCAAGCTGCCTTCTCCTCCCCCTGAAATTCTATGATCCA
>NW_010951117.1:0-227 GCF_000633955.1 Camelina sativa
CCGGGCGAATTGCGAAGTGGGCAATCGAGCTAAGCGAGTACGATATCAAATATCGTTCTCGCCCGAGCTTAAAGTCACAGGTCCTAGCAGATTTTATCACTGAACTATCCCCTGACCTCAAAGAAACCATACCTAAGGAGGAACCCTGGACGTTGTTCACCGACGGCTCCTCTTCCAACTAAGGATCTGGCGTCGGGATTATACTCCGATCTCCAACGGGCGAAGTC
>NW_010951118.1:0-227 GCF_000633955.1 Camelina sativa
GAGTTACATCCCTTGTCAAGTTCCTCTCCTTCTGCACTTCGATTTGCCCCTTTTACCTGTAAAATCAGACATACAACAGCAAAATTGATACTACTTGGTTAGAACAATGTGCCAAATTCCAATTGTATTGTAAAGACTTGCAAAGTTACACACCCGGTTTGTGAAAGCCGTCTCCAGTTGAGTATTTCATGGTGATTCTGCAAGTAGCTAGATGTGGTACTTCCTCC
>NW_010951119.1:0-227 GCF_000633955.1 Camelina sativa
ACTCGACTAATGATATCAACCTCAGCCTGAAACTCGCGCTCTCCTTGTCCACTTCCCGCTTTCAGACTCTTCACCGCAATCTCTTTCCCATTGGGAAGTATTCCCTTGTGAACATACCCGAACCCGCCTTGACCTAACAATCTTGCTTGAGAGAAGCCTTGAGTTGCAGCAGCTAGCTCGTCGTAAGTGAATGTGCTCTTGTTGAAACCTAAAGCCACTGAAGGGTG
>NW_010951120.1:0-227 GCF_000633955.1 Camelina sativa
GTGTCACAATTAACTCCCCGGGAGGCTAATCGCACCGTCACCGGAAGGGAACCCGAGGCGATCTGCCAGAAAAAGTGTTTGATTTTAGGGGGTACCGGGAGGTCCCAAGCCTTAGCTTTCAGGGCATTAACATTGGGACCAACCTCAATGTCAGCCTTCATGTCTTGAGCTACCTTATACCCTGACTTAACCGAATACCGTCCCGATTGTGTATAATGCCATACCAA
>NW_010951121.1:0-227 GCF_000633955.1 Camelina sativa
TCTCTCTCTCTCTCTCTCTCTCTCTCTCGGCGTGCGTTGTTAAATAATTGGTTTCCTTTGTGTTGTTCTTTGGTTCAAAAGACAAAGACCAAGAGCAATTCACCAAGCAGCTGTTCTATTACCTCTGCGCCTTCGCCGGCGGAATTCCGGTGAGCTTTCCCACACGCTCCTTCCTACCTCCGCGTGAAAGATACATTACAGATCCTTTTTCTTTTTAAAAAAAAAAA
>NW_010951122.1:0-227 GCF_000633955.1 Camelina sativa
AAGGAGACTCGCAAGCCCACTCGACCTACCCACGAGAGGTACTCGACTGAGCTGGGAAGGAATTGAGGCCCATTTGATCTTCAAATCGCTAGAACGATCAAGTGGAGGGAAGAACAAGAAGAAAAATTTTGAAATTTCAAAGTTTGGTCAAGGTGCTCGACCGTGTACAGTCAAGTGTGGGGTCGAGTGTGGGGTCGAGTGGCAGCAAAAAGCAGGTCAAAGATTCC
>NW_010951123.1:0-227 GCF_000633955.1 Camelina sativa
ATTTGGTTCAGTTGATCGGCCCATTTTCCCCAAAGAGTACAGTTTAAGATGTTATTCCTGGAAATAAATTTTAAACAGATATGCATTATCAGTTTAATTAATTAGATATAATTTATGGTATATTCCGTAATTGACTTACTTAACATCTCGTAATTGGAAATCAATCTTCTTCCTTGGGGTTCCTTGAACATCTAACAGCTCTATTTCTCTGACGTTTACCATTTGAC
>NW_010951124.1:0-227 GCF_000633955.1 Camelina sativa
ATCGACTAGGATAGAGATAGAAGAAAAGAAAGGGTAGACAAAAACTTCTTAGTCACAAGTTCTACCTCATGGGACAGACATACGCGGGGAGGTAGACAAAAACAACAGAAATACATGTCCATCAACATTAGAATGTTTATCGCGAGTAGATTGTGTATGGAAAAGTTTTATTAAATTGGTTATGGTCATATTGTAATAGAGAGATGACAATAAGGTAGACCAAAAAA
>NW_010951125.1:0-227 GCF_000633955.1 Camelina sativa
CTCACGACGATGTAGTTCGCTTGATCTTTACCTCCGATGATGGAAACCACATTAGCTTCGATTTCTTCCTCCGTGAGCGAATTAACCGGAAACCCTACGGACATTGCGATTAGGGCTTCGCAATCAACCTCTTTGCCGACGCTAGTGCGGCGGTTTCTTGAGAAAGCTGGGTTCGAGTTAACCTCAGTGAAGAAACGCTTTCTACGGCGTCGTTTTCTTGCCCTAGG
>NW_010951126.1:0-227 GCF_000633955.1 Camelina sativa
TGATTAGATCTAATTGAGAAGATTATTTTTGTCATGTTCTTTAAAGTAATCTTTTGAATATGTTTGCTTGTGTAGAAACCCATTGGTTTGTTGTCTCTACTAGACGAGGAATCAAATTTTCCAAAAGCAACTGATTTGACCTTTGCCAACAAGCTCAAGCAACACTTGAAGACCAACTCTTGCTTCAAAGGAGAGAGAGGTCGAGCCTTCAGAGTTAATCATTATGC
>NW_010951127.1:0-227 GCF_000633955.1 Camelina sativa
ATCTATTGGCCGGAGAAATGGTGGAGACTCGTCGAATCTCTTAAAAAAATTTTTTTTTTTCTCTTCCGTCTCTGCAAAATTTTTGTTCTGTTTATGCTCTGTAATGGCGTTTTAGTTAGTACCCAGAAGCAGAGAGTGAAGCAATTTTGAAAGTAAGGTCTTTGTTTTGCTTTCCGTGTGAGAGATATGGCGGTTTCAGAGCAGAGTCAAGACGTGTTTCCATGGCT
>NW_010951128.1:0-227 GCF_000633955.1 Camelina sativa
TTACAGTTCTCCATACCAAACTTGGTCAGCAACTGTTTAGCATACTTCTGTTGGCTTAGAAACACTCCTCCTTCAATGTAAGTTAGCTCGAACCCAAGAAAATACTTGAGTTTTCCCATGTCAGTCATTTCAAAAGCTTTACTAAGATTTAACTTGAACTGCTTGATCATATCCTCGTTACTCCCTGTAATAATAAGATCATCCACATATAAGCTTATTACCATGAT
>NW_010951129.1:0-227 GCF_000633955.1 Camelina sativa
AAGATCTGAAAGCCAAGTTGCAGACGCCTGTAACCATGTCCACTGACGAACTGAGGTCATCTCTGTTGGCTCGTTCATTTCAACTCCGTAACAAGACTTCTGAAAAAGATATAGAAGAAGAAAGACTCAAGTGCACAGAAATGGAAAGCGAGTGGATATCATTGACCGATGAACTCAGAGTTGAGATTGAAACTCAACGTACGCGTGCAGAGAAAGCTGAAGCACAG
>NW_010951130.1:0-227 GCF_000633955.1 Camelina sativa
TAATTCTTTTTCAAGGTGCTCTTGGGGCGGCTCAATCACTATATAAGAGTAATCCAGGTTTTTTCCCCTTGATTTCAGTAATAAATCAGCTTTGTTATCTGATTGATCTTGAAAAAGGCAATACTGATTCAGATCAGCTAAAAAATATAGATATAGGGTTGGTCGCTGCGAGGGAGATTGAGAGTTTTGACGAAAAATTGGCAAATATATTGCATGAAGTTTCATCC
>NW_010951131.1:0-227 GCF_000633955.1 Camelina sativa
GAAGAAGAAGATGATCAGTCTAGTGAGCTTGGCTCCGACGCTGATGAGAAGAAACTGGATTTGGAGAAGCGAGGAGTTACGGATTACAAGTCTCTCTTATCTGAGTTCGATGACTATGTTGCGAGTGAGAAAATGGGTTCTGGTGTGTCGAGGGCATTGAGTTATGGGTTTGAAGTAGGTGATTTGGTTTGGGGAAAGGTAAAGTCTCATCCTTGGTGGCCTGGTCA
>NW_010951132.1:0-227 GCF_000633955.1 Camelina sativa
AAAGTCGGTAGGTTTGCTAGGGTTGGTACTATGATGGCAAAGGAGAGTGTTAAGAAGAGATTAGAATCAGAACAAGGTATGAGCTACACCGAGTTCACTTATCAGTTGTTGCAAGCCTATGATTTTCTTCACCTGTTCAAGAACGAAGGGATCAATGTTCAGATAGGTGGCAGTGATCAATGGGGGAATATAACAGCTGGAACTGATTTGATCAGGAAGATTCTCCA
>NW_010951133.1:0-227 GCF_000633955.1 Camelina sativa
CGGAGATGAAGAGGATTCAAAGAGTTTGTTTTCAAACCCCTCAAGATAAAGATTGCATGTTTGTTTCTAACAGTTTTTTGCGTGGTCAAGTGTTAGCGATGGAGCTTTGTATATCGAAAAGCTAAATGAAGAACGGTTCTATGATTAGGTCTTGTATGGGATCATTAAAAGATGTCTAAGTCTCTTTTGTATGTTCTTTTGATTTTTGTTTCTTGTTTATGTATGTC
>NW_010951134.1:0-227 GCF_000633955.1 Camelina sativa
AAAGGCTGAATCTGATTCCCATCACCGGAGACTACATAAGTAGTCGTATTAGCTTCTTCTTCACCATTCTGCTTACCCTGATTAACCTTCCCGTAACATTGCCCCATCTCCCACACAAACACAAAATAAAAATCAAAACTTTCAGAAACAAAATTGATGCAACATAGAGCGAGTAACGGATCGGATCAAAAGGAAGAGAGATCTAAATTGGAAGAAAACGATAAACG
>NW_010951135.1:0-227 GCF_000633955.1 Camelina sativa
GATTATCCTCATGATCTTTATAAGACTGCACGTCGATCTGCTCTCTCCCTCCTATATTATGCGTTTTGCTTGAAAAATGGACCCTACAATTTGACACTTCATTTTATGGAGATTCGGTTTTTAGACAAAGAACTATACACTCATCTCGGTAGGCGTATATTTGATGTCTATGTTCAGGTGAAACGCAAACATATACTGAATATATAATTGCACTTTTTGTAATCATA
>NW_010951136.1:0-227 GCF_000633955.1 Camelina sativa
CTTGGGTTCTCTTCTTTTTCATCCACAACTATGTTCTTCACAACACTCTCCATGTATGAATCAGAGAACTCACTACCCTTCTTCACTTGGAAGATCTTTGCAGCTGGATCAAACGAGTACGCAAGCCTGTGCAAGATCCATATCGACTTTGCAAGTTTTAAGAAGGCCTGGTAAAACGCGGTCCTCGGGTGCCCACCTCCTGTCACGTAGTCACGCTGGTCTAGATT
>NW_010951137.1:0-227 GCF_000633955.1 Camelina sativa
CAGGAATTGGCACATAGGCAACAGTTTTACTATTGGAAGAACTACAGAAACAACAGGCTGAAGCACATTCTACCTCGGCCTCTTCCAGAGCCTATAGCTCCACCACCACCACCTGCACCTTCAACTTCTTTGCCACCTGCACCATCAGCAACTGCTGCTCTCTCTCCAGCCCTTTCTCCCATGCAGTACAATAATATGCTTTCTAAGAAT
Source organism: Camelina sativa (assembly GCF_000633955.1). Classification (NCBI taxonomy): domain Eukaryota; kingdom Viridiplantae; phylum Streptophyta; class Magnoliopsida; order Brassicales; family Brassicaceae; genus Camelina; species Camelina sativa. Next base: position 211 of record NW_010951137.1, read on the forward strand.
GACACCAGGAATATGGG
>NW_010951138.1:0-227 GCF_000633955.1 Camelina sativa
TCGGTTAAGAAGCGAAGCACCGGTATAATCTCAGATTCGGGATCAGAAGTTAACAAATCTGGGAACATATCGAGAATCCGACCAACGGCGGGTCTTGAGAGTCCGGTTGAAGAGAGAAGATTCTCGACGGAGACGACGGAGGAGATTGAAGCAGAACGGAGAGATGGGTTCACTCGGAGAGCTTTGTGAGGATCTACGTTAAGGTCTTGAAGGTAAATAAGCTTCTC
>NW_010951139.1:0-227 GCF_000633955.1 Camelina sativa
AAGTATTGAATGATTTATTTGTAATGAGGAACGTGTTGAGATAGCCAAGGCAGAGAAGTAGTCCTTGACCAAAAGCTCGAACCGAACCTGCAACTAAAGACACAACAAACAAGTGCACGTAACAAAGGAAACGAAACTAATGGCTCAAACGAAACAGAAGCAAGTTCAACTCAGTAGTGCAGTAAACAAGTGAAAGGAATTAACCAAAGAAAAATGAGCTGACACAA
>NW_010951140.1:0-227 GCF_000633955.1 Camelina sativa
ATGATGGTCTCTTTTTAGAGTGGGGCTTATCAATATCAAGGTTCTCTTATAAAAAATGGATTGAACTTTAGAAGAATGCTAAAGGTGAGAACACTTAGACACATACAAGAACAAAACCTTGTCTACCCAAAGGCATCCAAAGTATTTATTCTATCAATCTAAACCCAAATTGATGTGACCGCCGGACGCGGTCATCTACCGAGTCGCACGGACGGACGGTCGATGCG
>NW_010951141.1:0-227 GCF_000633955.1 Camelina sativa
CCACCGCCGGTAGCGATTCTCACCTTTTCTTGTTTATACTTCTTCTTCACCGTATCAATCCTATTCTTACACTGTATATCAGTTTTGGGAATTTTACCGTAATCCTCTCTGCTGCTCACGATCTCAGCCACCTCTTTCCAGTGCTTCTGCTTCAGATTGCCTCTGCTAAGCTCCAAGTACCTCTCACCCCACGCATCAATCAACACAGCCGTAGCACCTTCGCTCCA
>NW_010951142.1:0-227 GCF_000633955.1 Camelina sativa
TCTGCTGCATTTGTTATCGTTTGCAATGCATATTTCAAGGCTAACTGATTTCAGGATTTACACCTTCCTGTGCATTCAGAGTTTTTTATGTTTACTTGTCCTGTTCTCAGTCCCAAATGTTCATCTTCGGCCTCTTAGTGCCCTCATAAACTGATCTCTTCTCTCTCTCTTAACAAAGTCTTTTTTATAACGTGGTCAGGCCTTGGATCATGTAATCGCAGAGGCAA
>NW_010951143.1:0-227 GCF_000633955.1 Camelina sativa
TGCTTACTTTCATAGGGCTATTCGTAAAATTAGGACAGCGATTATGTCCCTTTATGTCAGAACTTCTACATAGCAGGAAAACCCCTATCATTTTTTATATGTCAGTGATTTGTTCCTGCTCAAGATGTCTATTGCATGTTTCTTCATTTGCTTATGGTTACCTGCAAATTTAACAATCAAACGAGTGTAAATGCAGATTGGCGAAGGTGAAAAGTTAGTGAGGGCCC
>NW_010951144.1:0-227 GCF_000633955.1 Camelina sativa
TGACCGGTGAAGGAGTTCTTGCTCCTTGAGTAATAATTGTTATGGTTATGACTTGAAGAAGATATGTTCTGTTTCAAGGGTTGGGTATTTGAAGCAACGCCATACACATACTTGTCTCCAACAGGGTCCCATAGATAGGTCGGAGATGAAACATCTCCATAACCAAATTGGTTCTGATAATAACCCTGAGCTGCATACATGGGCGAGTGAAGCGCCTGACTCGATAC
>NW_010951145.1:0-227 GCF_000633955.1 Camelina sativa
CCTTGTTGCGTCGTTTGGTTCTTGTAAGGCACCCTTACGGCGAGTTTGGGCAGTAATGCAAGATCTTGAGGAGAGAATATCTTGGGGCTTGATTCCATCACAGCTGATGGTGGGAATAGCTTTTGAGTGTTCCACCAATAGAGTAGCCATGGAGTGTGATGAGTAACGAGCATCGCAAACCTTTCGGTTTTAGATTGCTTGTTCCATAGCTCCCATGTCAAACTATC
>NW_010951146.1:0-227 GCF_000633955.1 Camelina sativa
AAAAATCAATCTTACACGACACGACGTCGTTAAGACGGATCTTGTACCAATCTTTCTTCATCTTCTTCCTCCTCCTTTGGCCTCTCTATAAATCAAACTTCTCAGTTTATTAAAAAAATCAACTTTATCAACAAAAAAAAAAACCCCAGAGCTCACTCACTCTCTAAAAAAAACCCTAGCTTTCTCCATGGGCTTTCCCGTAGGTTACACAGAAGTTTTCTTACCGA
>NW_010951147.1:0-227 GCF_000633955.1 Camelina sativa
CACACCACCACGCATTGATGGTCGCTCCATCGACTTCTCGGTCATGCAAGAGCAGCCTGGTGACATCAACCCAGTTCCCGTGTTCTCTTACATGGGGTCGGCCGCTTTGCACCCTCGGCAATTGCCTTGTTGGATTACTCACACCAACGAGAAAACGCACGACATCATACGTAGAGGTTTGGACCGTAGCCCAATGTACACAGGCGTGATCGAGGGCGTAGGCCCAA
>NW_010951148.1:0-227 GCF_000633955.1 Camelina sativa
TACCCTCCTAGCAGAAGAATAGCATCTGACTGGTCCCATACTGAGCCACTCCCAAAACCTCATTACGACAGACGACCACCTCTCAGTCCACCTCCTCCATCTCGTGGTGGCAGATGGGGTAGACTCACAAGAGAGAGGAGTAGATCACCGCCACTGAGAGATGGCCCACCGCCGCCATTGAGAGATGGTCCACCTCCACCATTGAGAGGAGCCGGTCCACCACCGCA
>NW_010951149.1:0-227 GCF_000633955.1 Camelina sativa
GTTGCTAATTGCAAAAGTTCAATCCTCAAAGGTTCATCATATTCAGCCGAAACCTACAACAATCAAGAGGAGATTTAACAATAAAATCTTAATAATTCTGAACAAGTGGATAAAAAATAAATGAAAAACTTTTGTAAACAGGGTTACTACCAAAAACCAGTACGAATCTTCCCCACAATATTCTTGATATTTTTGCTTAGGAAAGAAAAGAAACCTACCTCTTCGGG
>NW_010951150.1:0-227 GCF_000633955.1 Camelina sativa
ATGGTAGCTGATAGCAAATCCGACCTTCCCTTGCCCAAAATTTTCGCTTGCAGTGCCTTCGCTGCTTGCGTCGGCGAGGTAATTGCCGGATTCCCTCGATTTCTCCTTCTCTTTTTACTTTTGATTTTCTTCTTTTCGCTGAGTATATATGCTTCGATTGTATCGTTAAACTTCAAGAACTGTGTGTCGCGATCCAGTTTTACGCGGAAATGTATTTCGAATTTCGT
>NW_010951151.1:0-227 GCF_000633955.1 Camelina sativa
CTACTATGATATTATTATGGGAGTTACAAACAAATTTTTATGTTTTTTCAACTCCTAAAATTAAAACCTATTTAATTAAAAGTGAGTGTTTGTGGGTCCATAATTTGATTCAAATTATAATATGTTACACATCAATCGTTTAAAAGGAATAAGGACATCTAATTCTCATATAAACTTGATTTTTTTTTGTTAAACCAACATATGTGAATTTAAATCTAACTATAGAA
>NW_010951152.1:0-227 GCF_000633955.1 Camelina sativa
GCACGATCAGATTATAGATGAAACCGCAATCGTCCCCGTAACACCCGTTGGTCTCAATCCACAAATGAGAAGAAACGCCCCACAAAACTTGTTTACCAACCCTACAAATCAACAAATGAATTTTTTCTGTGTTTTGTCCTCACTCGCACAGTTCCGAAAATCACTTTCAGGAATGCCACTGCAAACCAGGATGTCACAGTCTTTGAGCTCATATGGATCTATCAACA
>NW_010951153.1:0-227 GCF_000633955.1 Camelina sativa
GTCACGACCGAAAACCTCTCTCCTGCTTTGTTCTTGACAGGAAACTCACCAGTCCAACTCTCTCCGCTGCTGCAACGCCGAGTGATATTTTGTGCAACCGAAGCATCCTGAACATCAACAAGAATATCAATCGGATCCTTCCCAAGTGCTTCTCCAGCTGAGAAGCCATAAAGCCTTTCCGCCATTGAGTTCCTGGAATTTTGAATCTGAATATCAGTTGGGACATA
>NW_010951154.1:0-227 GCF_000633955.1 Camelina sativa
AAGTTGTCTGCCTTTTTTGCACCCAGAAGCCATTTGACCCCTCAGATACCTTTGCCGGTTACATCTTGTCAGCCTGATACTGCATACAGTGAAGCTGAAGAAGGAAGTTCAATTAGAGCTGAAGATTCAGAGGAAGCAAGAGACGACGTTAATGATGAGATTGACGGCGTTTATATCGAAAACACTATTGCAGAATTGACAGAAGAAACAGGAACTGGTGACCTGAA
>NW_010951155.1:0-227 GCF_000633955.1 Camelina sativa
TTTTTGGGGTCCTTGGGGGCAGCTACAGGCGTAAACCCAGTAAATGGAGCTGGAATGCCAACTGGTTATGCTACTCAAGCTATGGCACCAGGGACAATTCCTGGGTACGGTACACCAACTGGTTTGCAAGGTGGCTATCAGACTCCTCAACCTGGTCAAGGCGGTACAGGCAGAGGGCAACATAGTGTCGGGCCATACGGTGGTCCTTACATGGGCCACTAGATGTA
>NW_010951156.1:0-227 GCF_000633955.1 Camelina sativa
ATAGGAGGGTTAAGGTGCAGACGGAGGAAGAAGCAGGCGGAAGCAGCGACAGCGATCGAGGGAATGATGAAGTGGCCGCCTACGCCGCCGCCGAATCGGTGTTTAATAGGACGAGGAGATGCAGATGAAGACGAAGGAGAAGGAGAAGGGGGATCAGAAGAAGAAGAAGAAGAAGAAGAGGAAATGGAAGGAGAAGTGAAGGCGAAGAGGGAAACAGGGTTCTGAAG
>NW_010951157.1:0-227 GCF_000633955.1 Camelina sativa
AAAGTGAAGGCTAGTGAGAAGAGTTGTGGGATGGTTAAAATGGTGAACTGTCCAGCTGGAACTGCAATCTCTTCGGCTTGACCGAGTAGTCTCAGAGCAGGCGTGGCGAATATGTAAAGAGGAAGGAGGCAGATACATGAAACGAATAAGATAATCCAAGATCTCTGCATATAAACTCCTAACATATTGACTTGACCAGCTCCATATGCTTGGCCACAGAGTGTTTC
>NW_010951158.1:0-227 GCF_000633955.1 Camelina sativa
AAGGTTTTGAGAGCAACGGTCCAGCATTTGGTTTTGTTAAGGCGTCTCGAAAGCGTGTTAACGCAAGCGTTGATGTAATTGCGTGAGTAAGAAGTTAGGCTAAGGATCTCTCTTATGTATTTCTCTTCGGCAGGGAATTCTTCGTGACGAGTCGCTTTGACGATGGCAACGTCTAGTTCCGATAAAGAAGCGCTTCGACCGTTGACTTTGGCAAGACCGACGCTGGT
>NW_010951159.1:0-227 GCF_000633955.1 Camelina sativa
CATTGGACCAGTGGCTCAAGGACATGCCTGCTCTTGCCTAAACAAACCAAAGCCTTTTCCTTAGCTTATTTTTCTCTCCATTGTTTTCGAAATTCTCATGAGTTTTTCCATATATCTTTAACTATGTTTTGATCAATAATTGTCGCTTTTGTTCTTCGTATTATGAACTCCAACAGAGATTTTTAGGTTTGGTTTTTGTTGGTAATTATGTACCTTGGGTTATCAAA
>NW_010951160.1:0-227 GCF_000633955.1 Camelina sativa
AGTCAAGCAACATAAAAAATTCAAGATGATTGGTTGATTTTATTCATAGACATGTGGCACTCTTTCCATTGCTGATGTGGCAGAAGGATGGAGAGAGTTGGTCAACTTTCATATTATAGATTTCATCTAGTTTTCTTTTTGACAACTTCTAAACATTAGAATATATGAAAACCAACCGTTATGAATTTATTCAACTATCTTCCTCTTTGTCTCCATATTTTTCTAAA
>NW_010951161.1:0-227 GCF_000633955.1 Camelina sativa
TGAATATTTTTCTCTTGCATAAACAACCAAAAAGAAAAAGTTGTCGAACTCAATAAATATATGTGTACCTTCTTCATACAATAACTCGTTTCATGGAAGTGGTATAGCATGGGATAAGATGCCAATCCCATGAAAAGTGAGCAAAATATTAATATTTACATTAACTGCTGAGTGGGTAAGTTTAATAACCATCTTCTTAAAATATTGTATATGTTCAGAATCCAACT
>NW_010951162.1:0-227 GCF_000633955.1 Camelina sativa
TAAAATATAAAAAGAAATGAAACAATTCCCTTGTGTGGCTATTGCTCCTCTTTCTTACTACGAAACTAAAAGTGGTACTGCTGGGGGTATCATATAGTTTAATTTTATTCAGGCGCCCTGGTAATTTACATCTCAAGCTGGTCGCTCGAATCTAGATCACTGGATCCAAGTTGATGGAAAGCCGACCGGGAGTTTTGGTCGTCGGATCCTCTGGCGTCGGCAAGCGC
>NW_010951163.1:0-227 GCF_000633955.1 Camelina sativa
CACTTCCTTTAGGGTTTATGCTCCAAAATGTCCTCATCTTGGACTCTTGAATCCGACCTAGAAGATCTCGACCTCGACCTCCAAGATTACAAACCATCCGTACCTTTAAAAAAAGTCCCAAACGGCGACGTTTTCGAAGCTTCACGCGCCGGTGACGTCGACAGGCTCCGGTACCTTCTTGAAACCGGAGTCAACGTCAACGCACGTGACCGTTGGGACTCTGTTGC
>NW_010951164.1:0-227 GCF_000633955.1 Camelina sativa
TCATATTGTGGCGTAATATCTGAAAAAGAATCCTCACCGGGTTCGCTGAAACGAGATCTGACGACGGTGAGAGGACAAGAGACGGTGGGTTTAGTTGAGTTGAGAGAGAGAGAGAGGGGAGGCTGGTTGGTTGACGAAAAAGCTGCACGGTAGAGATGTAAGGAGGGTGAAGAAGGGAATCTTGAACGAAGAGAAGAGTGTGGGAGGGAGAGATAGTGACCGTGAAG
>NW_010951165.1:0-227 GCF_000633955.1 Camelina sativa
TGAGGAACGCGGCCTAGTGGTAACAGGATATCCTTCATTGTCTCATACTCTTCGTTTCCTATTCCACTTCCTTCCAAAATCTGATATTTTTTCACAAACATAATCAACAGATTAAGGTCACTTAGATTTCACCCTTTACTACTATGTTCAACTTGACTGTAACTAACCTTGTCTCTGTTAGATATATAAGGTGCAATCCGAGGGATACGTGATACAGACAATGCGTC
>NW_010951166.1:0-227 GCF_000633955.1 Camelina sativa
ACTGATGATGTAGAGGTCATAGAAGATTGGGAAGAAGAAGAAGAAGAGGGAGTTGAATCACAGGTATCTCTCTGCTATGTTTTCTCATCACTAATAAGCCACTCATGAGATTCTTAGATTCTCTTGAGCTAGTTTTTTTGTTTTTTCTTTCTGTTTTAACAGCTTGGCGATGGAGGAGATGGTGGTGGAGTTGTTCTTCGAGGTGTGCCATGGGGTGAAAGAGCTCT
>NW_010951167.1:0-227 GCF_000633955.1 Camelina sativa
TGTTATTTATATGGCATAAAAATGTATTGTTTTAGGGGGAGACGCCATTCCAGCATATTGATCCTTCACATGATCTGGTCCTTGAGTTCAAACTAGATGGCTATAGATCATCATCGTTAAAGTTCCCACGCTCAGAAAGTTTTAGCACAGTGGCCAAGTTCAGTGGAGGGAAATTCTCTCAGATAGAAACTATTTCCTTTGATTCACACCTCGGTGGTGGTAAGGTT
>NW_010951168.1:0-227 GCF_000633955.1 Camelina sativa
ACTAACCAACATAAATCCGAGTTTAAAGATCCGAGCCCTGGACTAACATTGGTAGATTAAGGACCAGGCTCTCCAGTAGAAATGATGGTAGTGTCATATTGATGAGAATAATGGTGTATTGAAACATAAGTAAAATTGGTGACATGCTGTAATAACATGAAAGTTGAGAAAATATATATAAATCATTGGATGAAATAGCCGCTCAAAAAAAGCATAAAGAAGAGTAA
>NW_010951169.1:0-227 GCF_000633955.1 Camelina sativa
AGAATCCGTAGGCCTTGAAGTTACCACATGCTGGTTCTCCCTGAACACAGTAAAAGCAGATAAAATAGTGTCACGAAAGCTCCATTGACATTAAAACAAACAGAACGAAGTTGGCCATAAAAACAAAGAAGGACAAGAGACTTACTGGTCTTACTGGAAGAACAATAGGGTTCAAGAGAGTTGGTGGTGATTGTAACAACCTTTCTTTCGGATGACTGTATTTGCAA
>NW_010951170.1:0-227 GCF_000633955.1 Camelina sativa
ATGAGGATTTGTGAAGATTTCTTGAGAATTTTATCTGTTTCTCCTTCGGTCCTTTTTGTCTCCAACCTTCTTTTTCTTCAATTCACTCCTCTTCTTCTTCTTCTCTTAGTCGATCTGCTTTCTCATTGATCTTCTTCCTCATCGATCTTCTCTTCCTTGTTCCTCTTCTTCTCCGATCTCCTTCTTCTCTGATCTTTGAAATTTTCTTCGATCGCCGTAAAAGAACA
>NW_010951171.1:0-227 GCF_000633955.1 Camelina sativa
TAACATTGGAACTCAATTTTCAAACCTCAGCCTACCCAATCTTTTTTAACCGGATATTCAAACTTTTGTTCTACAAACTTATTTCAAACTAAATACATAGTGGAAAACCTACAAAAATAAAAATAATATTTTTTTAGCTAATTACTATACATTTACTTCAATATTCAACGTGTATAAATGTTTTTGTCAACACATTCCCAGCCCTCCACTCCAAAATGATGATAGCA
>NW_010951172.1:0-227 GCF_000633955.1 Camelina sativa
GAGGAGAATAACCTAAAGCATACTCATGAATCATCCCAAAGAAATGGATTCAACTGCGAAGAAGGCTTGGTCTGAGTGTTTCTATGTTACCTCAATGGAGCAAAGTGGGGTGACAGAATTAGCCCATGAATCAGCCTCAGGATAAGAAACAAAGTGAGGATGGTATTCCAGCGGAAGAATTTTTCTCTCAAATGAAACAAAGCCGGTAGGCATACATCGACATATTC
>NW_010951173.1:0-227 GCF_000633955.1 Camelina sativa
AGTCAAATGCATTGGAATTTCACACGTTCTAACCCTAGAATCAGTAAAAATACTATTTAATGCTTTGAATCAATGTTTTCCCTCGGTTTTAGACTGTTTTCTCGGTTTAAGCATATTTTGGGATAAAATGGGTTTAAGTGTTGTCAAAACAATCCAAATTCATCCCGAATTCTTACAATAATTCAAATGCATTGGAATGTCACACATTCTAACCCTAGAAACAGTAA
>NW_010951174.1:0-227 GCF_000633955.1 Camelina sativa
AAGCGTGTAACTCTCCAAGCTCCTTTGAACTTCGTGAACGTTCATCTTTACCAAAACACTATATTACCAATGCAACAAGGCGGGTTGATTTCCAAAGACGCGAGAACCACACCGTTTAGTCTCGTCATCACTTTCCCTGCAGGAGCTTCTGAAGGTTACGCTACTGGGAAACTTTACCTAGACGAAGACGAGCTTCCGGAGATGAAGCTAGGAAACGGACAGTCCAC
>NW_010951175.1:0-227 GCF_000633955.1 Camelina sativa
ATCAAACCTTAGCCTTTGAGTTTGGCTCTGCAAGCAGCTTCTTTCCTGAGTCCACCAGTAAACAGAACAAACATCAGCTGTGGGCCCTTCACTTGGCTCCTTGTGTTATGTATCTTCCATGGCCAACACAACACGCACCTACCAGAAAGAGACATGTCAAAACATATGGAACATTGTCGGATCCATAAGAAAAAGAAAACATATGAAGATTTAGAGTCAGAGAAACA
>NW_010951176.1:0-227 GCF_000633955.1 Camelina sativa
AAAAATTCTCTGCCTTTCCAACTTTGCACGCAACTCCCTATTCACCAGTCTATCAAACTCCAAAAAAGAAAAATCAAACTTATACAAGTTGGGGAAGGATTATTTACATGACTTGATGTTACCTTAATCAAAATGTAAGACCTAGACAGAACAAAGAGTCAAATTTATGATTCTTCAAAATTTAGCAACAAAACTTTCTGTGTTGGTAGACAAAAATCTTAGAAAAA
>NW_010951177.1:0-227 GCF_000633955.1 Camelina sativa
CCCAGAAGACATTGTGGCGTCCATGATTCTTTTACTTTTGTTACTGTCTGTGCATCATCAATCAGAGATTACAGTTGAACTATTTGTATACATCTTCATTGTTTACACAACCTGTCTCTCTGTAACTACCTTGATCTGCATGGTATGTTGTGGATGGATGATAGAAAACTGTGGATCTCTAGATCAGAGTTGGCACACTGCTTGTGAAAGAAGTGTCCAGAACAAAA
>NW_010951178.1:0-227 GCF_000633955.1 Camelina sativa
TCTGTAAGTGTGACGTGGGGAATGGGTTGCGGACCTCTTTCTGGTTCGATAAGTGGTCTCCGCTGGGATGTATTATGGACCGAATAGGGCGTCATGGAATTCTTGCCCTTGGTATTCAACAATCTGCTACCTTGGCTGAGGTTTGGTGTCATCGACGTGTGCGCCGCCATCGGGAGTCTGAGCTAAATCTCATTGAGAGTGCTTTAGCTCAGCAGCTGCAACGTCGG
>NW_010951179.1:0-227 GCF_000633955.1 Camelina sativa
CCTGCGACCATCTTATCTATACAGAGGATGCATCATGGTAATAAAAAAAATCATAGGAAAGACTTAATCTTATCGGTCTTCTCTGCTCACTGATCTCTAAAGAAGTCTTTATGTTTCTGTTTCTTTTTTCAACAGTATCTTCCTTCGGGTTTTGCTGAGAAGTACTTAAGTGGGATCTCTGGGTTCATTAAGGTCCAGCTCGCGGAGAAACAATGGCCTGTACGATG
>NW_010951180.1:0-227 GCF_000633955.1 Camelina sativa
GCGTCGGAACAACTCCTCTTCCTCTTGTCCTTAATCGGACGTAAAATCTTCAACCCGAAATTGAAACCATACATACCGGATTTCAAACTGGCCTTTGAACACTTCTGCATTCACGCGGGAGGTAGAGCGGTGATCGACGAGCTCCAGAAGAATCTACAGCTATCAGGAGAACACGTTGAGGCCTCAAGAATGACACTGCATCGTTTTGGTAACACTTCATCGTCATC
>NW_010951181.1:0-227 GCF_000633955.1 Camelina sativa
ATTGTATGCAATAAAAGCTTGTGCATAGAACAATGCATGTCTCTGTGACAGTGTGAGTATAAAACAAGAAGACAACAACAACAAAAAGCTGAATCGAAAATCTGAATTTTAAATTTTGTGTTTTACATTTGGGCACTGAGAAGTGAGAACAAACAAACGGGAATAAAACATATATACATCCATGTAGGTTAGCAACATAAAGAGGATTATGGATAATGTTAACTAAA
>NW_010951182.1:0-227 GCF_000633955.1 Camelina sativa
TACACCTTTCGACATGACACTCAAGAATTCAGGATCCGCAACGTACAAGAACGGCTCTATCCCTAGCCAGTAAACAAACACTTTCCCTGCGTTACATAAGACGGAACCAATGATAAATGTTAATAATTACATATAGTAATGTTGGTAGCCAAACCGATCATATGGTATATATGAATGTCGGGAACTTAATAAGATACATGTAAGAATGGAGACTGATTAGTTACCGT
>NW_010951183.1:0-227 GCF_000633955.1 Camelina sativa
AATGACATAGAAATTCCTGATGATAAAGAGGTAGCTTGCGTCGCTGGATTTACGGAAATTCCCTCTCAAGATACAGTGTTAGATGATTCAGTAGGAAACTCAGGAAGTGAATTTGTAGAGGAAGAGCCAGCTAAAGAGGTGTTACAAATAGAGGAAGGAGCTAAGGGTCTGACAGAGGGAGATGCAAAAGAAGGTGTGGATGGCATAGAAGATGCAATGGACATACA
>NW_010951184.1:0-227 GCF_000633955.1 Camelina sativa
CAAAAGGCTAATAAAGGAACACCTATGAGACCTGGTGCAATGGATGCGTACTTGTTTAGTCTTATTGATGAAGATGCCAAAAGCATTCAGCCTGGTAACTTTGAAAGACACTGGGGAATTTTTTACATTGATGGACGCCCTAAGTATCAGCTCAGTCTTGGTACCGGTAACGGGCTGATACCGGCAAAAGATGTGCACTATTTGGCAAAGAAATGGTGTATTCTTGC
>NW_010951185.1:0-227 GCF_000633955.1 Camelina sativa
ATCTGCTTTGGGTGCTGGAGCTCCACCCCCTGCCATGTTTCTCTCTTTCTCTGCAATAAACAATGAACACAGAGTAAGAGAAAAGCTCTACCCCCAGATCGGGGAATCTAGCTGCAATGTGTAAGCTGAGCAACAAATCAGTGTTTTAAAAAAAGAAAAAAAAAATTGACAAATCGGAAGGGAGATAGAGAAACTCACATCAGTGGCAGCTTCTGGGAAAGAGAGAG
>NW_010951186.1:0-227 GCF_000633955.1 Camelina sativa
ATATGATCGTCATCTCAATGACCCAAAGTATTCCGGTGGCCAGACCTAGAGAAGCAAACACATAGGTTACTACTGTAAATATTATTGTCACTGTATCATTCATAATAGCTTGATATAGCTAGAAATTTTGAGAGATAAAAAATGTCAGATTAGAAAGATTTTACCCGCAGAAGAGCTTTTCCTTCGATGAGACTGTAAGGTATAGGTCCAAAATGGCGTGAATCAGT
>NW_010951187.1:0-227 GCF_000633955.1 Camelina sativa
TTTCCATATTCGGTGTGAGGACATAACATTTGTGTGTGTTTATGTTCAAGTTTCTTTTGCTTCCAAATAATACATCAAGGGAAAAGCTTATCATTGCTTGCCCCCCTATGTACGTAATCTCATGTTCTCTACACTTTTTATTTCAATCATGAAATATAATATATACTCATTACTCGTTTTGTATTTGTGTTCGACAATCCATTCCTAGAGAGAGAGAGAGAGAGAGA
>NW_010951188.1:0-227 GCF_000633955.1 Camelina sativa
GAGCTTTTGCGAGCTCGGGAGAAAATTTTGCTCCTTCAGTTTAAAGCGTTTCAGCTCTCATGGAAGAAAGATTTGCATCAGCTAGCGTCAACAAAGTACCAATCAAAGTCTAGCAAAAAAACAGAACTATATCCGAATGCAAAAAATGGAGGATATCTGAAGCTTCCCCAACCTGTACGCCTGAGGTTCTCTTCTTCAGGTAAAGTTTTCAAATCTCTTTTTCTCTC
>NW_010951189.1:0-227 GCF_000633955.1 Camelina sativa
TTTAGCTGTGCTTGTTTGTTTTTAGCTGCTAAAGTTGAAGAGATATCTGTTTCTCTCTCAGTAAACACGGGAAGAGTCTAAGCCTCTCTCACATGCGTTAAGAGAAGACAAAACATCCCAAGTACGTTTATGAGCAGCTCCACTGTCCTAAAAGCTGAAATCAATCACAAAGTTATTAACTTTCTAGTCTGTTATTTGTAATGTCCATTTCCTCTTCTAAACACACC
>NW_010951190.1:0-227 GCF_000633955.1 Camelina sativa
ATGAAGAAATGAAGAAATGAATGGTACTGCTTACAGAATTAGGAGCAGTTAATTAGTTCCTTCTTTCTTTTCTTTTTTTCCTTCTGCTTTATGATTGATATCAATCAAAAAGTGTATATTACTTACCATTGCGGGTAAAGAGAACTACCAATCAAACCCATGACACCTCCAATTTATGGATCTCTCATCCTCCACAATTCCTCCTTTTTAAGCCAATCAAACGAAGC
>NW_010951191.1:0-227 GCF_000633955.1 Camelina sativa
ATCAATGCTACTTTCAATCGCTACCAAGATGATCATGGCGAGGAAATCCTCAAGAGCCTTGAGGAAGGAGATGATGACGACAAGTTCCTTTCACTGTTGAGGTCTACTATTCAGTGCTTGACAAGACCAGAGCTTTACTTTGTGGATGTGCTTCGTTCAGCAATCAACAAAACTGGAACCGACGAAGGAGCTCTCACTAGAATTGTGACCACAAGAGCTGAGATTGA
>NW_010951192.1:0-227 GCF_000633955.1 Camelina sativa
TTTACTATTTCCCGTAAACAAAAAAAATCCAAAAATATAGATAGATGATAATGTCAAATTGTCATACATGAATTCAAAAGCAAACAAAATCTCTATATAAGTAAAAGTAACCATAGTCATAATAGAGAGTGAATAAGGTAGTTACTGGTCACAAAAACATGGTGCCTATTGCTCAGATTCTGTGTTACGTTCTTCTTGAGGTTTTGGGTTTAGGTTAGACCTATCAT
>NW_010951193.1:0-227 GCF_000633955.1 Camelina sativa
AGATTATTTTCAAAATCTAGAAATCGCTGTCTATTATCTCCAGACATTTATATTCATTGACATAATCTTCAAAGTTCGAGTTGTTCACGATCGAATCAAACCTTACTTACATGTAATTAATTCATAAAAAAGACAAAATATTTTGATGGTAGCCAAAACCACTAATGTAGTGTAAACCCGCACGTTAAAAAACTTATGTCTCTCCTATAAAGCAAAGAGAAGTTAAT
>NW_010951194.1:0-227 GCF_000633955.1 Camelina sativa
CCAAGGTTTCCAGCTTTAAGAGACATCAGCATCACTTCTACCTGTTTGATATTAAAACATTGCATTGTCTTATATAGAGAATTGTAGAAAATGAATTTCGAAAGCAAAACATGTAAGTAATGTAACATCACTTACATCTGGATCACTGTTGAATTCTTTTACAGCTATGTCTCTTGTTAATAGAGACATTGAACCATCTAGTCGTCTGAACTTTATACGGTTTTTGA
>NW_010951195.1:0-227 GCF_000633955.1 Camelina sativa
ATGGAATGAATACCTAAGTTTATGTAAAAACTTGCATACCTAAGTAAGTTTGTATCTGATGTTGGGATACCGCGCTTTGTCCCGGCAAACCATGAGGTATATGACAGTTTCTCAACGTCACATGAATCATCTTTGATCGTGACTACCCCCAAATCTCCCCGACTTGTTTGCGGAAGTGTCTTTGACACACCATGAGGTTGCTTGTTTTCTTCAGTCTCCGATCTTTT
>NW_010951196.1:0-227 GCF_000633955.1 Camelina sativa
AAGTATCAAAAAGAAGAACAAAGACGATGGAGAGCTCTTGTAAGATGAAAGAGTCGAGAGAGAGAGCTAGAAAACGAGCAAGAGAGAGAACGATGACAAAGATGAAGATGAGATTCTCAGGACTAACTGACACCTCGGAAACAATCTCAGATCCTCATCAAGGAACAAGAGAGATCAAGATAACCAACGGTGAACAAGCAATAGAAGGGAAAAGTCAAGAACAAGAA
>NW_010951197.1:0-227 GCF_000633955.1 Camelina sativa
CCTTCCCGGTGACGGCATCGGTCCAGAAGTTATATCTGTTGCTAAGAATGTGCTTCAGAAAGCTGGATCTCTTGAAGGTTCTTGTCTCTTTCTCAATGTTTTCTTGTTCTCTTCTTCGATTCTGTTTACAAAAGTTTTGTGAAAAGTCGTAATCAACGAGTGTATATTTGCTTTTGTATGACAGGACTGGAGTTTGATTTCCAAGAGATGCCTGTCGGAGGAGCAGC
>NW_010951198.1:0-227 GCF_000633955.1 Camelina sativa
CAAACCAAACCTAATGAAAAATCGAGGGCTCGGCTTAGAGCTGACTCTCACCAACCAAGACAACTCTCAACAACGGATATCTTGGCTCCTCGAATGATGAAGAACGCAGCGAAATGCGATACTTAGTGTGAATTGCAGAAATACGTGAATCATCAAGTCTTTGAACGCATATTGCGCTCGAGGCTTCGGCCAAGAGCATGTCTGCCTCAGCGTCGGGTTAATACTCG
>NW_010951199.1:0-227 GCF_000633955.1 Camelina sativa
AGTTTCCTTAACAACCACTTCTTGCGTAGTTTTACATCTAGAGCCAAGAAAGTTTTCGCCTTGAGTTCATCTTCAAGCAGATCACAAGCATCTAATATAAGTTCCTCATCCATGTCTGGTAACGCTTGAATAGCCTCAACTGCATCCTCTATTGCCATGGTTTGGGTTTCATCAACTCGAGGCTTCTTTGGGTTTATAGGGCTTGTATCAGTATTAGCAAGTTGATC
>NW_010951200.1:0-227 GCF_000633955.1 Camelina sativa
AGGTTTAGAATCGTCTCTTGACACTCGGCCAATTTTTCTGAAGCAGCTGTGATTTCCAATTCCTGAATTCATTAAACACATAAAACAGATTGGTTTTGGGACAAAAGCAATTCTCAATGTTTTATTCTGCTTTAAACTTACGGTTCGCATGTTTTGTTTTTCTTCCAGCTTGAGCTCGTTTTCTGAGGCACTGCAACAAGAAACCATTGGATGCATCAAAGATAAAT
>NW_010951201.1:0-227 GCF_000633955.1 Camelina sativa
GATTTGTGTGAGAAGAGTTGTCTTCCCTACACCACCCATACCGTAGATACCCATAATACCAACTCCATCTTCCATGAGATGTTTCCATGCCTTCTCGAGCATTGTTTCTTGACCAACAATTATCGGTTCAAGAGGTTGTTCCTCCACCCCAGGCGTTTGAGCTTGCTCAGCGATCACGTTAAACTCTTTGTTTTTCAGTTCCTCAACTTTTCCCAACGTTAAGAAAA
>NW_010951202.1:0-227 GCF_000633955.1 Camelina sativa
AGCTTAATGAGCTGATTCGAGATCTAAGGAGGCAGTTGCTGCAATGCAGAAATGAAAATGAGGTTGAGTTGAGGGAGCTAGAAACTGAGCTTGATCAGCTGCTGTTAAGAGGTGTTTAATCCATTTTTACAGGTATATCGCTTTCCCTTGGCACATGTTTCACAGTTGCTTTCCTATTTAAAACCACTGTGAAATGGTGATGCTTGATTGAAAGCATTAATTGACTA
>NW_010951203.1:0-227 GCF_000633955.1 Camelina sativa
AGCCTGTTTTGGGATTAAACGGGTTTAAGTGCTGTCTAAACACTCCATATTCATCCTGAACACTTACAATTCGTCAAATGCATTGTATTGTCAAACATTCTGACCCTAGAAACAGTAACATAGTTGTTTACTGCTTCGAATCAATGTGTTCCCTCGGTTTTAACCTCTTTTCTCGGTTTCAGCCTATTTTGGGATTAAACGGGTTTAAGTGTTGTCTAAACACTCCA
>NW_010951204.1:0-227 GCF_000633955.1 Camelina sativa
GAATAGATGATGAGCCACCAAGTCCCTGCGACCAGAGATTCAATCAAAGTTAAACAACTCAGTGCAAGACATGTGAATAATCAACACTGCAGATCAACACAACATACATAATACTCCTCTGCGTATTCATAATTCAACGCCTTCTCCAAAAGTAGGACTCGCTTTTTCACAAACTCAACAAGACGCCTCTGCATGTCCCGATAGTAGAACATCGAGTTTACTTGGGC
>NW_010951205.1:0-227 GCF_000633955.1 Camelina sativa
AAATATACATGTACTCGTAATTCAATTAGAAAATTTGGTGGGAAATTTTTTTTAACTTATAGTCGTGATAACGTTTTATGTCATTTAAATCTATATCGTAATTTTTTTTTTAATGAAGCAACAATGCATTCCAAGGGTAAAAAAAAAAAAAAACGGAAAAGGTAATTAGGTAGTTGAAAGAAAAATAAAAGCCATAAAAGAATAGAGCGATTATCATTTGTAGAATG
>NW_010951206.1:0-227 GCF_000633955.1 Camelina sativa
ACTATATCAGACAAAGCAACAGTCATACCACCTCCAGTAAGAGGATGGCGCATGTTGAACGCATCACCTAGAAGTAGAGCTCCTGGTGTAGGAATAGGGTCGGCAGGCATGCTTCGGTTCGGCATTGTTCTTATGTTACCTTTCTCAACCGCGGAAATGAAAGCGTCACGGATCTGAGGAGGTACCTGCGGTGCGACCATTGTTTTGAGATAAGTAGCCATCTCGCC
>NW_010951207.1:0-227 GCF_000633955.1 Camelina sativa
TCTCATTTTAAAAAATATAGAGAGTCAGGCTTTGAGAAAGCAAAAGTTGAAGCTAAAGAAATTGCAGAATCTTTGGAGATTGATCCTGTATTTCCTAGAAAAGCAAAGCGGGTGATTAAAAGAAAAAGACATTATGGTGAAGAATCAGAAAATGTCGAGGGAAGTGTGACATTATCACCCGAGGAGAGCTTTAGGATTGACTACTTCATCCAAATCATGGATCAAGC
>NW_010951208.1:0-227 GCF_000633955.1 Camelina sativa
ATCTTTGAGGTTTGTACTGCTATAATCTTTGTGGCCAATTAAGCATGCTCCTCGTAGTTGGTTCTGTATTTAAGGCTGACTTTTTCAATTCGTTTTTATTAGGTGAGGCTGATGAAAGATAGGGATTCTGGTGATAGCAAAGGTTATGCTTTTGTGGCCTTCAAAACGAAAGATGTTGCGCAAAAGGCCATTGAGGAGCTGCACAGTAAAGAGTTTAAGGCAATCCC
>NW_010951209.1:0-227 GCF_000633955.1 Camelina sativa
GATCTCTCCTTCTTCCTCAATCTAAACCCTAACCAGAAATCGATCCATCTTCTAGCTCATGTCTAATCCTGCTGTTAAGAAAACAAAAAAAGAAAACCTTTCTCAGAGAGTCGCACCATCTAACCCATCCGCGGCCGTTAATCTCACCAACCCTCAGAGAGCCGCACAATCTTACCCATCCGCAGCCGTTCATCTCACCAACTCTCAGAGAGCCGGACCGTCTAACC
>NW_010951210.1:0-227 GCF_000633955.1 Camelina sativa
CAAACCAAAATAACAGAGAAGAACCTGAAGAAGAAGAAGAGACGTAACTGTGTGTGCCTTGCCTACCTAAAATCAAACAGCTGCTGCCTGCATAAGTAAATATACACACTTATTTTTCTTGTCAAATTGCGTATGTATATGTTAACCATCATTTTCCATGTAAATTATAATTTTGATGGTAATATATAGAAGCTTTGATAATGTAAAGAAGTACATGAAAATTATGC
>NW_010951211.1:0-227 GCF_000633955.1 Camelina sativa
TTACCTGCCAGCTAAAATTCGGTCCATGTCTTGAAGCTCAGCCTCTAGGAAGCGACAACCGCGCATGAATTTCTCATTCTGATATGAATCTATCCTACCTGCAAAAGATATTGACATAAATCTCATGATAGGTCGACTTCAATGGGGGACACACACAGATAGAGAATGATGATGTCTACATTACCAGATCTCAAAACGAATGGAGAAAGCCCCATCTTTTCTCCTGT
>NW_010951212.1:0-227 GCF_000633955.1 Camelina sativa
GTTTAGCAAGCACCGAAATTTTTTCACGCCTAGAACTTTCTTTGGTAGAATCTGCTTCCTTAGCTTTCGAACCCTGAAGCCATCCAGAAACAGTAGAGAATCAATGCTACCAGTACTGTTAAATCCCAAAAAAACAGATTGCCGGGACATATAGCTTCTAAAAATTTGAAACCAATAGTCAAGAGTGCCGATTTAATACAAATATGCTCACGATTTTAACAGACATA
>NW_010951213.1:0-227 GCF_000633955.1 Camelina sativa
AGATCAGAAACAGAGGATTTTATTGTTGTTGTTGTTTGGTCGGTCGTCACACCAGACGTGCTCGAGCTACCATGTTTATCAAGGTCGCTCAGCTTTGAGAAGCTCCAGTTGTGTCCATATAAACCAGGATCTGACATAACCTGTTTGATTTCGATCTCTCCCTCAAGCATTTTAACAGCATCTGACATTGCTGGCCTCAAGGAAGGAGATGAGTTTGTGCAAATGAG
>NW_010951214.1:0-227 GCF_000633955.1 Camelina sativa
AGCTCGACTGGTCATGGGACTAATATCATTGCTGGGGTCAGCTTGGGCCTGGAATCGACTGCTCTTCCAGTTTTGACTATAAGTGTAGCTATTATTTCTGCGTATTGGCTGGGAAATACCTCGGGGTTAGTGGACGAAAATGGCATTCCCACTGGAGGTCTATTTGGAACAGCCGTTGCTACCATGGGAATGCTAAGCACTGCAGCTTATGTTCTTACTATGGACAT
>NW_010951215.1:0-227 GCF_000633955.1 Camelina sativa
AGAAGCCAAGTTTGGTCATTAGGACTCTGAGAAAATCTCATTCGATTTTATCATATGCTTTGCTCATAGACATGCGACTTCCGTCCGATTGGAAAATTCGGTTTTTGGTTTATTTATTTTTATTTATTTTTTTATTTTTTTTGAACACAACATATGCTTCCATTCCATTAGATAGAGTGTAACATACAAAGCAGGTTGAAAATCATAAATAACATAAGAGGGCATAC
>NW_010951216.1:0-227 GCF_000633955.1 Camelina sativa
AGCTGCTGATTCACCGCCCTAAGCCTTGCGACCTCGTCCTCCAAGGAAGCAGCTTTAGCCTTCTTCTTCTCTCTATACTTCCTAACCGCTTCTCGGTTTCCCAAAGGTCTCTTCTCACCCTTCTTCCCACAAGACTCAGCTGTATCATCAGTGGAAACTTTTTCATCGCTCTCGTCAGGAAGAATCTTGGTGTGGACATGGAAACACGTGTGGGTATGAGTATTCTC
>NW_010951217.1:0-227 GCF_000633955.1 Camelina sativa
GATCCTTATATACTCCAACAGGAAGGGTTTACATCTCGAGACATGTTATTTTTGATGAAAGTTGCTTTCCTTTTCAACAACAATACAAGCATCTGCTTCCAACATATCAAACTCCCCTGCTCGAAGCTTGGCAAGCAGCATCGCCATCTCCACAATCAGTTCCTGTTCCTATTCAGTCTCCAGTCTATCCAACTCAAGGAACCACACCAACAACAGTTTCAGAATCT